>NW_025878837.1:0-3876 GCF_002878395.1 Capsicum annuum
TAAGGTCAACTATAACTTCAATTGAGTCTTTTGACAATTGCATGATGAGATGATATTGCATTTCTCTCGATCAGAGTCGTCGATCAATTACTCTAAGCTGAATTGATTCTTATTACCTTATATGTTCAACTAATGCCTTAATTGATTAATCTAGGACTAGGGGTGATTTATTCTAGGGTCAGCTACAATTTTAATTGAGTTTTTTGGCAAATGCATGATGAGACGATATTACATACCTTCCGATCAGAGTCGTCGATCAATCACTCTGAGGTGAAGCAATTCTTAGTATCTAATATGTTCAACTAATACCTTAATTGATCATAGGGTCAACTACAATAGATGGGCAATTAGTTGCAACAAATGACTTAATCTCTTTGATTAATTCCAACAGATGGGTAATCTATTGCAACAGATGACTTAATCTGTTTGATTAATTTCAACAGATGGGTCATCTGTTGCAACAGGTTGAACATTTATTTTTATACAATTTCAATTCAGTTAATATATTTAACTAATGCCTTAATTGATTAATCTAGGACTAAGGGTGAGTTCTCATAAGGTCAACTACAACTTCAATTGAGTCTTTTGGCAATTGCATGATGAGATGGTATTGCTTTCCTTCTAAGCAGAGTCGTCGATCGATCACTCTGAGCTGAATTGATTCTTATTACTTTATATGTTTAACTAATACCTAAATTGATCAATTTAGGACTAGAGGTGAGTTCTCAAAGGGTCAACTACAACATCAATTGAGTTTTTTGGCAATTGCATGATGAGACGGTCTTATCTATCACTCTGAGCTGAATCGATTCTTATTACCTTATATGTTCAACTAATACCTTAATTGACAATCTAGGATTAGGGGTGAATTTTCATAGGATTAATACAACTTCAATTGAGTCTTTTGGTAAATGCATGATGAGACAATATTGTGTTTCTCCCGACTAGAGTCGTCGATCGATCACTCTGAGGAGAAGCAATTCTTATTACCTAATATGTTCAACTAAGACCTTAATTGATCATAGGATCAACTACAACAGATGGTAGTGCCTATTTGATAATTTACAACATATGGCTAATCTGTTGCAACAGATGATTTAATTTGTTTTATTAATTCCAACAGATGGGTAATCTGTTACAATAGATGACTTAATCTGTTTGATTAATTTCAATAGATGGGTCATCTATTGCAAAAGGTTGAACATTTATTTTTATACAATTTTAATTGAATTTATATGTTCAACTAATGTCTTAATTAATTAATCTAAGGCTAGGGGTGAGTTCTCATAGGGTCAGCTATAACTTCAATTGAGTTTTTTGGCAATTGCATGATAAGACGGTATTGCGTTCCTCCCAACCAGAATCATCGATCGATCACTCTGAGGTGAAGCGATTCTTATTACCTAATATGTTTAACTAGAACCTTAATTGATCATAGGGTCAACTACAACAAATTGCAACGCCTATTTTATAATTTACAACAGATGGGTAATTTATTGCAACAGATGACTTAATTTGTTCGATTAATTTCAACAGATGTATAATATGTTGCAATAGGTTGATCATTTATTTTTATACAATTTCAACTGAGTTTATATGTTTAACTAATGCCTTAATTGATTAATCTAGGACAAGGGGTGAGTTCTCATAGGGTCAATAACAACTTTAATTGAGTCTTTTGGCAATCACATGATGAGAGAGTTAAAAATTATTCATATCTTTTATAATTTTAAAAAATAATTAAGATCAATTCGGACCAAGTTAACATTTTCAAAACTTTTCATTCTTTTTCAAAATACAAATCAACTCATACAAATCATCCATTTGCGAGAAAAATATTTCATCATTTCAAATCTTGAGTTCTCTCTCTTTTGTCTCTCTCAATAATACAGACAACAACTACTCAATAAATTGCTAAATGAGGTACAAAATGAATATACAGATACAACCATCTCTAAAGACAACACAAAGACTAGTCTTGTACACAAGAGGGAGGAAAGTCATACTTCGAACATCAGGAGTTCACTCTATGTCTTTGAAACATAGCTGCTCTACATAATACCCACAACACCAGTGAGAACTTGCACTATGATCTACAGGTTGTAGAAATGTAGTATGAGTAACAAACATGTGGTACTCAGTGTGCAACTGCCGATGAGCTCCAAAAAAAATAGAGACTAAACCAAAATATCCAGCAACCATATAGTACAGCTAGTGAGATACTAAGGTAAAATTATCGTACTCATATCAAAAAAACTGCCATAATAAGGCTAAGGAAGTATTAAGGATGAACTATCATATCCCAGCCATATTCAGGAATCTCAACACTATACCATATATGACCAGCCAATACACTAATAACGGGCGAAGGAAGGACATATAATAGTATATAATGTGAATTCAAGGTACAAATTAATTCATCAAACTATCATCTTAAGGCCTCATAATTGTAGCAGGAACTAGTGCTAGTATACTCAGGGTTTCTAATCCATACGACTAATCATTAGTTAAACATGCACAGTGATATACTCGTAAGATGAAAGATCTAGAATTATACCTCAAATCTCAATACCAAATCGACAAAAAGGCTTCCACAAACTAGACATAATAATGATCATAGCAACAATAATAACAATAACAATGACAACGTGAGTAGTTGGCTAGACTAGATAAATAATACCTAAAAGATTATTTCATGAACCCCCACTACCCTAGGATTGGAAGGTTTTAATAAACATACAACTCACAACAAGCCAAACACATTAACCATACCTATGCAACCCCCCTCCCCCACAAGGCTAATAGATATGAGTGTATACTAGTGATAGGCAATGTGCATACAATGATAAAAGCAACAAAATCCATAATACCATAATCCGAGTATCATAATGATACTTGAACTCAAACCAGTAAGAATAATTAATATCATAATCATTATCATTATAACCATCATCCTCATAATCATAATTATCATCAATTATCAGGTTTGACCTAGAATTCATACCATCAACACATATATATAACATCAATATTATAATCTATCATTGGATTTAACTCAAAATTCATATGTAACACCCCAAATTTTTACCTTGGAAAAGTTCCTTAGTTTTGAGTTTACTGCTAAGACCATGACTAACCTTACCAATCGTAAGGTGTCCATAAGGTTTGTAGATGCCAAATCATAGCCTGACCAGTAGGGTTTGTCTAGGTTACTTCCCTAGCCATGACTTGTACCTCACGAGTCATAAAGACTCCATATGAACCATATAGTGTGAATCGTAGCATCATAGATTTAGGTCCCCTTCATTTAACTCTTGACTACGATTTAGATACTATAAGTTGTAAGGTCACAATATGAGCCACATGGTGTAAGTTATATGGTAAGCAGTGGGAAGGGCCTATGATTCTGCCTAGGCTATGACTCATGGTTATGAATCGTAATGTTTCGTCAAGAGTTGTAAGGTGACTTGTGGTCACTGGTGACCTTTTATTAGTTTTTCATTTAGGGAACTTTGGACATTTCTCTTTATCACTACTTCAGACTCACTCCCATAAAGAACCTTGGGATCCCTATTTCCACCGCTTATCAATCAAACATAACTCTTAAACACCCTTAAGTGTCAAAGTCAAGAACACCTAGGTTTCTCATGGTTGGTCAATTAGAGCTTCCAGGGGTTATCTTTCTTTGTAATACTTTATATCTCAGGCATGTTACTCTTTCCCAAATCTTATTTTATTAAATCATGTGTTTTAAATTGTTCTTCAAGTGGTTTTGACTGTTGTATTTGGGATGTGGGTTGAGCGTTTTGAATGATTGTTTTATTAAATAATGTTCCCATGGTTTGTATATAAATTTCATGCTTTAATGATAGTTTT
>NW_025878838.1:0-2282 GCF_002878395.1 Capsicum annuum
GATGAATAATGGAGTTATAATCTTTGGTCTGGTATAATTAGGGGTCAAAACGGGTGGAAAAGACCTAAATACCCTTTTAAAAATAGCTTAAAATCATTAATCGAAAGTGGCAACGGTTTGGGAGATGGTCCATCGGTCTATCCCATCGTACTTGGTAGAACTTGAACTTCCTACCTCGTCTGTGATGGTTTAGGTGACGGTCCATCACTAGCTCGATGGTCCATCGGTCCTGACCATCGCACTTGGCTAGAACCTAACCTTTTTGCCTCATCTGCGACGGTTTGGGCGATGGTACATCGCTAGCTCGATGGTCCATCGGTCCTGACTGTCTCACTTTACCAGAAGATGGGGTCACTACCTTAGTCGTGATGGCTTGGGCGACGGTCCATCGCTAGCTTGACGTCCGCCGGCCTAACCATCGCTTCTGGGTAGTTTTGACAGTTCTTTGTAAAACGTCTATAAATATTTACTCTGATACCAGATTTGGGTGAAATTGGTATATTTGGAAATCTAATTCAATTTCCTACAAGATAAAAAGTCAAAATTGGGGAAATTCTATCTGATTTAAACAATAATCATTTAGGAAGTCATCACTAACTCTTTTGGATACTAGATTTGACTTAAAGAAAGTTTGGGGTATTACATTTACCTGTGGGAGTATAAAGCACTTAACAAATATTTGTCCAAAAAGAAATAATAGTATATTTAGAAATGCCCAATTAATAGAAGATGTAAATGAAAATTTGATAAATGTAGATGAATATATGTCAGGCATCTAGTTCTTGATTCCCCTGTATACATTATATGTAGTCTGCTACAACTACATTTTTCCATATGTCTATTCCATTATTCCATGCCTGAGGATCATGAGTTGGTAAGTTTAAAATTTTTCCTTTATTATCACCTTCTTGTAATCTAATGGTCTCTTCTATTGGCATTTTTTTTCCTCTAGGTTTTATGTCTTATTCAACTTGAGTGTCTGGGTTTATTTTAAATACCCTATATCTTAGTAAATTTCCTATTTTTATAATTACTCTTTGCATTCCGGTTGTTCTCTGGAAAGGGCTTACAGTACTTGCCGCACTTTCCATAAATTCTTTTATACTTTTGTCTATACTATAAATTGCAATTTTTCCTTTATTACCCCCTTTTTGTAATCTAATGGGTTCTTCTATTGGGGTTATTTTTTCTCTAGGTTTTATGTCTTGTTCAACTTGAGTGTATGGGTTTATTATAAATACCTTATATCTTGGTAAATTTCTTATTGTTATATTTACTCTTTGCTTTTTGGTTGTTCTTTGGAAAGGGCTTGCATACTTGCCGCACTTTCCATAAATTCTTTTATACTTTTGTCTATACTATAAATTAATTCTAAGTCTTCACCTTTTCGTTCCTTTTTATGTGTATAACCATAATTATCTAATCTTAACTCACAATTGATAAATTATTCTTTTGCTTTGGAGAGATTAAGATTTCCCATTTTACAGCCTATACATGTGAACTTTCTGTCGTTATTTATTTTGTATAGGGCTTCTACTTTGATTATAGCTTTATTCACTCCAAAAACTTCTTATAATATTTCTATATTCATAAAGTTAGTATTTTCACATTATTCAATTTCTTTTTCATTTGTATACTGGTTGTCTTCGGACCTTACAATCTCATCAGTTATGAACCATCCAGATTAAATCTATAGATTTACCAGAAGCAATTATATTTTCAGATCTAGTAAATTTGATAGAAGAATGTGAACATGGATTTGAGGAAGGAAAAGGATTAGACAGTAACTGTGTTGTTTCTGTAAATGGTTTCCAAGTAAAAACAAAAGGAAACAATGTAGGAAATGCTATAAGGAAGGATGCATGTTGAAAATAAACAGAAAAAATCAATGAAGATATTATTTAAAGGAATGGTATGTAATAAAGAAAAGAAGATAAGTACAGTCAAAGTTTTAGCAAGAATAAAAATTCTAAACTATTAGTTCGAAATATTAGCTATAGTTGATTCAGAATGTATTAAAAACATTTTAAATAGTAAAATTTTACCATCAAATTAATTAAAAAATTGCCAAATCCTCAAAAATACATGCAAATGGACGGAACCTATAATACCTAAACAGACTATATACCAAAAGAAAAGGTAAGTTTTGTTAATACTTATGAAAAATTCTACCAAACATCATATACACTCGGTGAAATACTAGTTAGAAATTTAAACATAAAAGCAGACTTTGTCTTAGGATTAGATTTTATGATGCAAAATAATGGCGGATATTTTGTTAT
>NW_025878839.1:0-2133 GCF_002878395.1 Capsicum annuum
ATATAAACAAGTAAATGAATTAAATAGTATCAAAGATGTAGATAACCTACTAATCTTACCATATGCTGGGGGATTAGCAATAATTGCATCTTCTTTGAAGGGAACTCCTATATCCATATCAGCTTCTTTGCAGGCTGGAAGTAAAGAGTATATAATCTCCTTCATCTAATTTCTCTGAGTAGGGATTTCTGAAGGTCCGGAAGGTAAGAATCCTTTATTTTTTACCATGTCTGTAGATGCAAGAAAAAGAAAACTGACATCATATGGTCGAACTATACACTTGATGACTGTAAGCATGAGGGATGCCTATACCAGATATACACTGCCAGATAGACGAGCATAAATGCAAGTATGAAATTATCTTGCAAATAATATATAGAATGAAGATGAATGATATACTGTTCCTCAAATTCATGTCCAAATGAAATCACAAAAGGAAAATCTGCAGGCACAGCAAAGCAGGGGGCAAAAGACGCAGTCGTTTAGTGCAGGGTACATAAAGTGACAAGTCCCACAGAACACATCTATAATGAGTTTAAGAAAAAAATGAAGTGAGTCTAACCAACGCAATAAAATACTTATCTGAATTAGAAAAATAATAAGAAGTTGAAGTGCATGCTTATCATTAAATTCTCCGTGGGGATAATTTAATGTCAAGGTTCTCCTGTAAGCATGCAAACCAAACAAAGCTGGTTCTCCCCCATTTATTTCAGGATGAGCACCGTGGAAAAGGATCATTATGAACAAGCTACTCAATCTCACAATGTAGTTCAAATTTTACAAAAATAGGAAACATCCATTGACAAATAAGCAGCGATCGCACAAAGGACAAGCAAGACAGGAGACCAAAAATACATTACCAGATCAGTTAAGAGAACAAACAGGAACTTAGGAACATACATTCAGCCAAAATTTTTGGATCACCCCCAAGCGGATAGAATTCCAATCCAGCAGTCAAGACATACTCTTTGAAATTTGCATGGGTTGCCAACCTCACTCGATGGCCAAAATCCTGCATCAACAGTTTTGTCAAGAAACTAGCATAGACCACATCATACTCTTTCCACTATGACAAGGATTGAAAAATCACTACGAGATCTTTTTTCACGAGAAGTTATCAAATCCAATTTCTACAACAAAATTCAGGTAAGACAACCAGCAGCAATGCAACAAGATTTGGAAAGGGTTGATAGGGAGCAGGATGTTGAGTACCAAGATCTAGCGTTCAGAATGTTGGATCTTTATAAATTATTAATCTTGCAGCCAAAAGAAAAAAATGGAAACAAGGAAAAGAAAATGTGGCATGGCCATGTTCCATTGCTACTAGTTATCTACTAGTTATCCACGCAAATTACCCAAGTTATCCGCACCCCCTACAATTGGTATTATGATATTTAAAAAACGTACAAGTAGATATGTGTTAATTAGTTATGTGTTAATTATGAAAAAAAATTACAAAAGTTAATTTAATCGTATTGATTAATTATGAGCTATTACTATTTACGTTGTTATTTATTTGTTAAAAATGAGAAGAGCATTTAAAAATATAGAAGCTTGTAGAAAAAATTAAAGAAACTTTAACTAGCTACTACCCAGAATATACGAAGTTAAATAAAACAAAAGAAAATCCCCACAGATTAGCTTACTTAATTACCTTAATATCTAGAAATGAAGAAAAATTAATAATCCATTTAAAATCTAGAAGAAAGAGATACATACCACCTAATTATGATAAAATCAGATTTCGGTATCCACCAAAATATTATAAATATTGTACAGATGAATAATATAACAAAATTCCAAAAATATAAAGAACTAAAACAAATAATATCTAAAAAGTGGAGAATTTAAAAATAAGAAAAGAAAGACTACAATATAACATGATTGCAAGAGTATGTCAAAAATCAATAAAAGTACAAAAAGAAGAAATATCATATTTAGAATCACAAATAGATAGTCTATAATACATATATCAACATGATCTATATACTATCAAGTAGATAAAATGAACAAAGAAGAATTTATAATAGATGAAAAAAACATACGAAAACCATGAATGATTAAAAATAAGGATAGTATTGTCCAATTTAGGAAGAAGATATAAAAAAAATAGGTGAACATTTATATTTAATG
>NW_025878840.1:0-1554 GCF_002878395.1 Capsicum annuum
TACAAGGTTTCCATAACCCTAACAAATAAATTTAGCTACTCATGAATAAAACGGTAATCAAAATAGAAATATTCATCATACCAAAACTTACAACTTACTTGGTGATAAATTCGTGATGAATCGGGAAGGTGAGCCTGCAGGATTAGATGAGAAAAGAGAAGGGGTTAGAGAGGGAAAGGTTATTTGGGCGGCGCTTAGGTTTAAGTAAAATTGAGTAGGGTTTAAGGGTAGAGGATATATTTAAAAGATGAGACATGGGTCGGGTTGGTCCATTCAAAAAATGGGTTATTAGGCAAAATTTACGTTGACAGGCGGCGCCCATAGAATCGCCTAAGCATAAGTAGGCGGCGCCTAACCTATCGCCTATGTTGGCATAGGCGGCGCCCAACCTATCACCTATGTTGGCATAGGCGGCGCCTAACCTATCGCCTATGTTGGCATAGGAGGCTCCTAACCTATCGCCTATGTGAGGCAGTGAGCATAGGCAATGGCATAGGCGGCGCCTAACCTATTGCCTATGTTGGCATAGGCGGAGCCTAACCTATTGCCTATGTTGGCATAGGTGGCGCCTAACCTATCGCCTAAGTGAGGCAGTAAGCCCGATCCCTACACTACCACCACAGACCTCATTGAAAGTCACAAAATAAAGTCGCACCGCGAAGCTTTTTGGGTCGAATCTATATAATTCGAGGCGCGTCTCTAATGCAAATCATACTTGAGCCTTACACATTTGACCACTCCCACTTACCTGTATTGTTCCATCATTCCTAGACTTACCACCATTGACATGACTCACTTCCAAATAAAAATTGGGACTAATCTCCTCCTTTGTACTTCATGCACCTACACTTAATCAAAAACAACAAAAATGATTAGAAGGGTGGGTTGCCTCCCACCAAGCGCCTTAGTTTTGGTCATGGCTCGACACTTCTTTCTGAATTTTTATTTACCAAAAACAAAATCCTAGTAAAATGATGGGTTACCTCCCATATAGCGCTTGATTTATTGTCGTGGCATGACATAGTTATCTCGATTACTCAGACTTCATTAAGATATATGGTGGCTATACATTTATCGAGTCGGTTGGACCGATATATAGCTTCACTCTTCGGCCATTCACCTTAAAGACACTACCATCATTGTTTTCTAACTCCACTACTCCAGATGAGTAAACTTGGCTGATTCTGAATGGACCAGACCATTTAGACTTCAACTTACCTGGAAACAGCTCAAGTCTGGAGTTGAAAAGAAGTACCAAATCGCCTTTCTGAAAGTTTCGTTGGATAATCCTCCGATCATGGTACTTTTTCATCCTTTCCTTGTAAAGATCTACTCTTTCATATGCATTTAGACGGAATTCATCCATCTCGTTCAGCTGTCCCAATCTCATATTTATAGCATCATCCCAGTTTAGGTTAAGCTGCTTCATTGCCCACATTACTTTATGTTCTAGCTCAATTGGCAAGTGACAAGCCTTTCCATAAACTAGTTGGTATGGTGACATGCCAATTGGTGTCTTAAACGCGGTCCTATATGCCCATAAGGCATCGTCCA
>NW_025878841.1:0-3838 GCF_002878395.1 Capsicum annuum
GAGAGGTTACTTTATGTTCAGTACCCTTCTGAAGAATACTATTTTACTTTCTGTTCAGGACCCTCCTAAAAAATGGGACTTTACGTCCTGTTCAGGACCCTTCTGAAAAATAGAACTTTACTTTCTGTTGAGGACACTCATGAAAAACAAGATTTTACATTCTGTTTTGGACCCTACTGAATAATAGGACTTTACTTTTTGTTCAGGACCCTCCTGAAAAATAGGACTTTACTTTCTGTTCAAGACCCTCCTAAAAAATGAGAGGTTACTTTATGTTCAGGACCCTCCTTAAGAATAGTATTTTACTTTCTATTCAGGACTCTCATGAAAAATGGGACTTTACGTTCTATTCAGGAACCTTCTAAAAAATAAAACTTTACTTTCTGTTCAGGACCCTCTCGAAAAATTGGATTTTACTTTTTGTTAAGGACCCTTCTTAAAAATGGGAGGCTACTTTATGATTACGACCCTCCTGAAGAATAAGATTTTACTTTTTGTTCAGGACCCACCTGAAAAATGGGACTTTACTTTCTGTTCAGGACCTTCCTAAAAAATGGAACTTTACTTTCAGTTCAGGATCTTCATGAAAAATGGGATTATACTTTCTATTAAGGACCCTCCTTAAAAATGGGTGGTTACTTTATGTTCAAGACCCTCCTGAAGAATAGAATTTTACTTTCTGTTTAGGACCCTCCTGAAAAATGGGATGTTATTTTCTGTTCAGGACACTCCTGAAAAATGGGACTTTACTTTCTGTTCAGGACCCTTCCTTAAAATGTGACTTTAATTACTGTTAGGAATTTTACCTTCGGTTCAGGACCCTTCTAAAAATAGGATTCTACTTTCTGTTTAGGATCCTCCTAAAAAATGGGACTTTACTTTCTGTTCAGGACCCTCCTAAAAAATGAGATTTTACTTTCTATTCAGAACCCTCCTGAAAAATGAGATTTTACTACTATTTAGGACCTTCCAAAAAAATGAGATTTTACTTTCTGTTCAGGACCCTCCTAAAAAAGAGATTTTACTTTCTTTGTAGCACCCTCTTGAAAATTGGAATTTTACTTTCTGTTAAGGACCCTCCTGAAAAATAGAATTTCACTTTCTGTTCAGGACCCTCCTGAACAATGGGACTATAGTTACTGTTCAAGACACTCCTGAAATATAGGATTTTACTTTCTGTTTAGGACCCTCCTAAAAATACGTCTTTAGTTTTTGTTCAAAATCGGCCATAAAAATTAGAATTTACTTTCTGTTCAGGACCCTCCTTAAAAATGGGAATTCTCTTTCTATTCAGGACCCTCCTGAAAAATAGGACTTTATTTTCTGTTCAAGACCCTCCTGAAAAATGTGACATTACGTTCTGTTGAAGACCCTCCTAAAAAATGGAACTTTACTTTCTGTTCAGGACCCTCATGAAAAATGGGATTTTACTTTCTATTAAGGACCCTCCTTAAAAATGGGAGGTTACTTTATGTTCACGATTCTCCTAAAGAATAGGATTTTACTTTCTGTTCAGGACCTCCTAAAAAATGGGACTTTACTTTCTGTTCAGGACCTTCCCTAAAAAGATGACTTTAATTTCTGTTCAGGACCCTCATGAAAAATGGGATTTTACTTTCTGTTCAGGACCCACCTAAAAAATAGGATTCTACTTTTTGTTTAGGACCCTCCTGAAAGATGGGACTTTACTTTATGTTCTGGACCCTCCTAAAAAATGGGATTTTACTTTCTATTCAGAACCCTCTTGAAAAATGAGATTTTACTTCTATTCAGGACCCTCCAGAAAAATGAGATTTTATTTTCTGTTCAGGACCCTTCTAAAAAATGAGATATAACTTTCTTTGTAGGACCCTCCTGAAAAATGGGATTAGACTTTCTGTTCAGGTCCCTCCTGAAAATTGAGATTTTACTTTCTATTCAGCACCCTCCTAAAAAATGAGATTTTACTATCTCTTCAGGATCCTCATGAAAAATAGGATTTTACTTTCTATTTAGGACTCTCCTTAAAAATAGGAATTTACTTTTGGTTCAGGACCTTTCCTTAAAAATGGGATTTTACTTTCTGTTCAGGACCCTTTTGAAAAATGGGATTTTACTTTCTGTTTAGGACTCTACTGAAAAATAGGACTTCACTATCTGTTCAGGACCCTCCAAAATAATGGGATTTTAGTCTCTGTTCAGGACCCTCCTAAATAATGGAACTTTAGTTTCTGTTCAGGACACTCCTAAAAAATAGCAATTTACTGTCTGTTCAGGACCCTCCTGAAATATGGGACTTTAGTTTCTATTCAGAACCCTCCTTAAAATGCGAATTTACTTTCCATTTAGGACCCTCCTAAAAAATAGGAATTTACTTTCTATTCAAGACCCTCCTGAAAAATGGGACTTTACTTTCTGTTAAGGACACTCCTGAAAAATAGAATTTAATTTTCTGTTCAAGACAATCCTATAAAATGGGATTTTACATTCTGTTTAGGACTCTACTTAAAAATAGGACTTCACTTTCTGTTCAGGACCCTCCTGAATAATGGGATTTTAGTGTCTGTTCAGGACCTTCCTGAATAATGGGACTTTAGTTTCTGTTCAGAACACTCCTAAAAAATAGGAATTTACATTCTGTTCAGGACCCTCCTAAAATATGGGACTCTAGTTTCTATTAGGAACCCTCCTTAAAATGGGAATTTACTTTCGATTCAGGACCTTCCTAAAAAATTGGAATTTACCTTCTATTCAAGACCTTCCTGAAAAATGGGACTTTTCTTTCTGTTCAGGACCCTCCTGAAAAATGGAATTTTATTTTCTATTCAAGACCCTCCTGAAAAATGGGATTTTACATTCTGCTCAGGACACTCCTACAAAATAGGACTATAGTTTCTGTTCTGGACACTCCAGAAAAAATAGGAATATACTTTCTGTTCAGGACCCTCCTTAAATGTTCCAATTTAGTTTCTGTTCAGAACCCTCCTTAAAAATAGGAATTGACTTTCTGTTTAGGACCGACCCTCTTTAAAAATGGAAATTCACTTTTTATTCAGGACTCTCCTTAAAAATAGGACTTTACTTTCTATTCAGGACTCTCCTAAAAAATGGAATTTTACTTTTTATTTAAGACCCTCCTGAAAAATGGGACTTTATTTTCTGTTCAGGACCCTCCAAAAAATAGTATTTTACTTTTTGTTTAAGACCCGCATGAAAAATGGGATTTTACTTTCTGTTCAGGACCCTCCAAAAAAATGGGACTTTACATTCTGTTATGGACCCTTTTGAAAAATGAGATTTTACTTTTTGTTCAGCATCTTCCTAAAAATGATATTTTACTTTCTGTTCAGCACCTTCCTAAAAAATGATATGTTACTTTCTGTTTAGGACACTCCTAAAAAATAGGATTTTACTTAATGTTCAGTACCCTTCTAAAAAATAGGATTTTACTTTTTATTCAGGACCCTCCTGAAGAATAGGATTTCACTTTCTGTTTTGGAGCCTACTGAAAAATAGGACTTTACTTTCTGTTCAGGACCCTCCAGAAAAATAAGAATTTACTTTCTGTTCAGGACCCTCCTAAAAAATGAGATTTTACTTTCTGTTCAGGACACTCCTGAGAAATAAAAATTAACTTTCTTTTCAGGACCCTCCTGAAAAATGGGACTTTACTTTCTGTACAGGACCCTCCTAAAAAATGAGACTTTACATTTTATTAAGGACCCTCCTGAAAAATGGGACTTTACTTTCTGTTCAGAACCCTTCTGAAGAATAGGACTTTACTTTCTATTTTGGACCCTCTTGAAAAATGAGACTTTACTTTCTGTTCAGGACCCTCCTAAAAAATGAGATTTTACTA
>NW_025878842.1:0-4076 GCF_002878395.1 Capsicum annuum
AAAGTTCTAAATATATTAATTCTTCTAATATAAACATTTAATGGAAGAGCTTCTAAATATATTAATTCTTCTAATATAAACATTTAATGCATCTTTACAAAAGGGCATATGAAGTCTATTCCCCACATATCAAAGATCTCCACCTCTAGAATATTGTTCAGAAGCATCTCATGCGTCCTTGAAATAGAATCCATGTGTTGGCACTGATCACACTCTTTAGCAAATCTAGTCGCGTCCTTAAATAAGGTGGCCTAGAAGAAATCGAACTGTAGAACCTTGTGAGTTGTGCACTCACCACCATGATGACCTCCATACAAAGACAAATGAAAACTTTCTAAGACTTGTTTTACTTCTCATTCTGGTATACATATTCTTATTACTCAATCTAAGCCCTGTTTAAACAAATATGGCTCATCCCATGTGTAAAATCAGGACTCATGACACAACCTCTTTCTTTGCTAACTTGTGGTCTCATGTGGGTAGACCCACTTACAACCAGGTCTATAATGTCCACAAACCATAGTAGCTCTGTGCCGCTTAATACCAAAAGTCGCTTATTGAGAATCTTCTCTTGAATGTTTTCATCTTCTAAAACATGAGACCAACTCTCCGGCTTAGATAGATGATCCTCTACTTGATTTTCTAACCCCTTTCAATTTTTTACCTCTAAATTAAATTTCTACAATAATAATTCCCTAAATTAGTTAGGGTTTAACATCTTTATTACTGAATAAGTACTGAATAACTGCATGATCTGTGTACACTTTTAATTTGGTAGACACTAAGTAACATAGGAACATATCAAATACATATATCAGAGCTAACATTTTTTTGTCACAATATAATTAGCTTGAGCTACATCAATAGTCTTGCTTGCATAATAGATCGATGGAAGAACTTCTCTTTTCAATGACCCAACAGTGCTCTCACAGCTACATCACTCAAACCACATATCAATTCAGAGGGTAACTCTCAATTAGGAAAAATTAATTTATGAGCCTTTGTAAACTTCTTCTTAAACTCCTTGAATGCTTTGAGAAACTTGTTCCCAAACCCGAACTTCACCTCTTCCTCAAGTATCTCACACATCGGTCTTGCTACCTTTGATAAATTCTTAATTAATCTTCTATAAAATTTAAAATGCCCAAGGAAACTGCACACCCCTTTGACTGACACTGAGGGTGGAAACTTTTTTATAACCTTCACCTTTTATCGGTCTACCTCCAATCCTTTTTCGATACTTTATGGCCAAGGAAAATACCTTTCTCGACTAGAAAAGTGATATTTTTTTGATTCAGTACTAAATTTGTTTTCTTACATCGTTCTAGGACCTTGTCAAAATTCTACAAACACATTGGAGTTACCATAAAATAGAGAAATCATCCATAAATACCTCCATAAAGTCCTTCAATATGTCATAAAATATAGATATCATGCACCTTTGGAATATAGCTAGTGCATTACCCAATCTTAAGGGCATTCTCCTGAAAGCGTATGTCCCATAAGGACAGGTGAATGTTGTATTCTGTTGGTCCTCTAAGGCTATGGCTATATGATTTTAGCCACAATACCCATATAGAAAGCAATAATACTCCTTTCCAATAAGTCTATATAGCATCTGATCAATAAAAAGGATTGGGTGATGATCTTTACGGGTAGCATCATTAAGTTTTTTGTAATCCATAAAAATTCTCCACCCGGTTACAGTGCAAGTTGAGATCAACTCATTTTTCTCATAGTCACCACTATCATACCCTTTTTTTTAAAAAAAACACTAAATAAGACTTACCTATTTGTTATTAGGGATAGGATGAACTATACCTGCATTAAGCCACTTGATTACTTCTTTATGACTGGGTTTAATATTTTCTGGTGTTGCACACTAGGTTTGTGAACTTCTTTCATGAATATATTATGTATGCAATAGGTGGGGTTTATCCCTTATATCTCTGACATCTACCACCAATACCTTTCTTTATCCTTTTTATCACTGCTAATGCCTCTTTAACCTTTACATCAGACAACCCCTGCAAGAGAATCATAAGTAAAGTATTATCATCTCCTAAAAAATTCATATTTGAGGTGTGAAGTTAAATCTGTTAACTATAATTTTGGATTTTCCTTAATATATGGATTGTGAGAAGGACTGAGGGGACTGGTAAAAGGCTCAAAGGCATCCTTGTGGATAAAAACACTTCCAACATTCAGAATCTGAATCATCTCGTTTACTTCCGCATCACTAACAATGTCATGTCCCACCAAAAATCTCTCCTAGGGATCCGTAGAATTAATAAGTTTGCACCAATAGAGAAAAAGGAAAGGGAGTAAGTCTCACATAATCGGCCGACACTTCTACAAGAAGTTAAGTATCACTGATCTAATGAAAAATTTTCAAACCATTAATGTGTATCTTCATGAGATAGTCCTACGTATTGCCTGCTAGTATGAAATAATTGCATCGTATTCTATTTCATCTCGAATTGATCTCCCGTGGTCAATCTACGGATGCTCTTAGTAACATTATTGCAGAGTAGGATTTCCACCTTGCGAACTAGTCTTGCTGCTACAACTTCAATAGGAGCAATTTATACTAGATCAACCATATGAAGTTATTGTATTGGGTATTGAAGAGTCACTGCTCTCTGTCGTTGATGAAATACTCATTTAGTTTCTAATTACGGATCAAACAATTCTCCTTCTCTGGATAGCTTAAGGTACAAATTAAACCTACAAAAATCAGCTGCTAAGATCAAGTATGACATTACCAAAATAAAATTCAAAAAATTATATATTTTATAAGTCCTCGAAAACGGGGCCAAAAACTTATTGCGGCCTACCATACGTTCAACTTCACATGGTATGGCAAGTAATATAGTAGCTCTAAATAAGATGGATATCAAACCCATATGGACTATTAGTTTAGCAATTCGCCTAACTGAGTTGTTAATAATATTTTAAACAAGTGTTGTGATGTATCAGAGGGTTGTAAGATTTAATATTTTCTAAAAATATGTGAAAGAATAAAAGGTGTCAAGTATGATTATTAACAAGGTTTTAACCTATAATTAGAGAGATTCCAAAGCTACAACATGTCACACAATGTAATACCCCACAAATCCCTAGCTAAACTTCTAATCATTTATCAAATGTTTAAATGCCTAAAATGATTATTTTAATCATGAATAAGTTTCATGATCATTTACATAGTGTGTAAAGCAATTTTAGTGTGAGTAATATTCATAGGAAACACTTGGAGCAAAGTTGAGTTGAGCACTATTGTTATCGATTGAGTTTTGATATTTGATCCTACAAGGGTCAAGTTTAAACATGTATAAATTGTGGAATATATTATTTTTGGAGATCAATACCCACTAATTAAAGGTAATTGAGTCCTTTTTTGAATGTATTCAATTTTGCCTTAATTCGATATCGAGCAAAAAGTTATATGCAATTTCGCGAGTGAACCAGTGAGGGTCCGTAATAAGGGCGTGGCACGCCTTGTGATCTCTTAGATAAGAGTGTGGCATGCCCTGTGTGCTCTATGACATGGTCCTAGAGACACTAAAACTCACTTTTTTCTTTAATTTTTTTAGGAAAAACAAGTCATATACTTCCTAAATCGTCCTATAACTAATACTAATGTGTTTTCCCTCATCCCACAACCCAAATACATGATTCTTCTTCTCACAAACCCTCAAGAACACCAAGTAAGGATTTCTTCTCCAAAATTGAAGATTTCAAGGTTCCAATTCAAGTATTTCTCAAGAAAATTATCGAGTTAAGGTATGTCAGCTTTGAACGAGGATAACCTTTCATCCATTCCTAAAAGTTGAGTTTTTGTATTGAATTTAAGAAATTTATAACTAGGGTCTATGCCCACTTTTCTTATGTTTCAAGATTATGATGTTCCTCATGAATTAAGCTTTATTTAGCGCAATATTTAATGTTTATTTATGTTTTTATTCATGAAAGTGATCTTATGCATTGAGTTTAATATTTTTGACATGAAATTTTTATGAGATGATAAAAGTTTATAATTTGAGAATTATGCATCCAGATTACAAGAAGTTCGAGCT
>NW_025878843.1:0-2745 GCF_002878395.1 Capsicum annuum
TAAATATAACTTTTAAATATTTCAATAGCAACTCTCAAAATTCAAAGCACTTTAGTTATGATAGACATTGACATATTATAGAAATCACGAAAATTATACAATTCATAAGTGTCGATCCTAATTATAAAAATCAAGCATAAATATGCTATATTATAAAAATCTTACACCTATACTTTCCGTAATATTATACCTATTTTTTAAATACTTTAAAAAATTATGTATAAAACAATTTTAAATTGAAAGAATAAAATAAAATATTACATTTAAATAAAATTACAAATAACTTAAGTATTTATAGTGAAAACAAATTATTACTAATATTTATTTTATCCTATTAAATAATTTGTATCATTTTATATTACACTCATTGGACACAAAAAAAAATATTTTATCAAATAAATAAATTATACATTTATTAAATTTTTATTTTAAATTATTTCTAAATTAAAAATAAAAGTAAAAAATAACAATGTAGCCTCTTTCATCAATTTCTATCCGAATCAAAAGGTGTCGCATGGATATTTAGCCTCATTCATCATTCGATTTTTTTATTACAATTTTAGTTTTTGCTTTTTAATATTAATTTTTTATTTTACATTATTTATATTCCATTTCCTTTCTTTTTATTTGTCAATCATTACTTCTTGTAATTTTATGTTATGCTACGTATTTTTATTATTATTAATTTATTTATTCATCTAGCATAACTGATTAACTACACTATTATTTTAATTATTGAATTTAAATAGAATTTTATTGTTGAACAAGGTTATAGATTCATATTTTCTTTTCTTTTGAATTAAATTACGTGGGTCATAAAAAATATCAAAAAACATGAATTAATTATTTTTATAATATTATTTATAAATATATATATAATTATTTATTAATATATTTTTAATAAATAATATATGTATCATGAATATCAATTTAGTATCATTTATAAGGGTTAGTTGCTATCAAATACGAGTCTTACTTTAGACATGGTGGACATCAACACATTATAGAAATCATAAACCTGATATAGTTCATGTGTGTCAATCTAGTTAACAACAATCCTAAAAAGTCTTCCACTAATGTTGTGGGGACTTATGCTCTCGTGTTATGCCGATTTGATAACTTGCGAATTATCATTTATATATGTTATTAATATGACCTCTAATTATTAATTATTTTTAAATTATTTTTTATAGTCGTGGTGTACGAGCCAACTTGCAATAAATTTAAACTATATATTTAAATAATTTGAATAATACAGTCAAAATTTCAAACACACTCTAGACATAATAGACGTCGACACATTATAGAATCCTAAAAATTATACAGTTCACATGTGTTGACCCTAGTTAACAACAACTCTAGATATCAAGACGCATTAATGTTGTAGCCTTAGACCCTTAGGTTATGCTGATTTGATAATTTGTGAATCATTACTGATAATTTTTATGAATATGTCCTTTAATTAAGCAATTTTATTAAATTTTATATTTAAATAAATTTAAATTTTATTACAATTATTTTTAAATATAATTTCAAAATATTTCAATATCGACAGTAAAAATTCAAAACACTTTAAACACGAGAGACATCCATATATTATAAAAATCGTATAGTTCACATATTTTGATCCTAGTTAACATGAACTCATGAGAGTCATGCATTAATGTTGTCGTCTTACGTCCTTATGTTACGTCGATTTTATAATTTGCAAATTATAATTTATATTTGTTATTAATATGGTCTCTAATTAAGTAATATTATATTTAAATAAAATTTAAGCTATATATTTAGATAAATGTTAAATATAATTTAATATATTTCATTAATGGCAGTCAAAATTCAAATCATTATACACATAATAGATATTGACACATTATAGAAATTGTGAAAATCACAAAATTCACATTTGTGGACCCTAGTTAACAACAACTAAAGATATCAAGACACATTATTATTGTAATTTTGTACCTCTATATTACAGTAATTTGATAACTTGTGAATATTACTTATATTCACTATTAATATATCCTCTAATTAAATAGTTTTAATTAATTATGATATTTTAATAGATTTAAACTATATTTAAATAATTTCTCAGTCTAATTTGAATATATTTCAATAATGATAATCAAAATTCAAAATATTTTAGACATGATAAAATTGACACATTATAAAAATCATATTTTTCATATTCGTTGAACCTAGTTAATGTTTTAAGAAAAAACACTTTTGTGATAAACTTTAGAATGAAATGATTTTTTATATAATTAATAAATAAATAAATTTCTCTGATAAATTCAAAATTTAGTTAACCACTAATGCCTTTATTCAAAAATATTTTAAAGAATTATGTTCAATATATAATAATATTAGTTTTAAATTTCGATAAAAAAAGAAAGACTAAAGAGAAATTGAGGGAGAAGGACGAAAAGGGAGGGTGTGATTGGATAGAAGGCGAAATTAAGGTGGGTCTCCCATTTTAAAGTTAAATAAATATTCCTCTTTCATATTTGATGATAGTCATAATTTATTCAATATAAATTTTTGTTATATTTAACTTCTTGAATTTAGAAGATAGTAAAGATTTTTTTTTTTTAAAGGAAAAGGTTAGTATAGCTTTATACATTATGATCATTTTTGGGCCAAAAAATTATGGAAAAAAATATGTATTCTAATTAAATAATTTTATTAATTATTTTATTTAAATAATTTTTTAATTTTGTAAGTCTAATTTCAAAATATTTC
>NW_025878844.1:0-6542 GCF_002878395.1 Capsicum annuum
CCCTCAACCCAAATCAAAATCCACATTTAAATTCACATGAATAAATAACCTATGGGACTCTAAAACACATGCTTTTATATAAAACAAGTTTAGGGAAGAGATACATGCCTTGATTGAAGAGGAACCTTTGAAAGTAGCAAGGAAAGAAACCTCAAATTTGAACCCTACCCTAACTGCCTTTAAACCTATGCTTTGGAATGAATAATGGCCCTTTTTGAGAGAATACGGGAGTTTTAAGGATTATAAAAGGGTTATGTAAAGATTGAATGGTTTATAGAATGTAAAAGTACCAAAATAACCTTAATATACTTTTAAAACAAACTCCCATCGATGAAAAAAGGGAGGCTCACAGTACGAATCCCAAGGCAAACTCCCAGGTTCACAGAGCGATGCTCAACATATGCCTCAGCTTCGCGATGCAAAGCCCAATGCAAAGTTGAGGCAGTGAGCCTTTGCGGACTCTATCATGGTGTAAAGACAAAGAAAACTACCCCCTTCGTGATGTACAACCTCTTTTTGGTTCCAAACCTCACCACAATGCACCTAAACTCTTCCTAAAGTGTTTTACGCTAAAGATAGGGGTTATGTAGGATTGTTTAAGCTAGTTTTTGGACCCCGTAGCACCCAGGGTGTCACATTATCCCTCCTTAGGATCATTCATCCCTAAATAAGCAATTAGGATACCCATAACATGATATAAGAAAGAACACATAAGGACACAAGAACAACTCAACATGTATCGTAAAGAGAAGTAAGTTTTGTACCTTACATACTTTTGTCCAACGTCTGAAACAAGAATGAGTATTTGGACTTCATGTCCTCTTTAGCTTCCCACGCAGCTTCTTCCACCTTTTGATTTCTCTAAAATACTGTTACCAAAGCCACATCCTTTTTCCTCAACCTATAGACTTGCCTATCTAATATCTCAACCCAACCTACTCATAAGATAAAAAATCTGAAATACCAACATCCTCAGTAGGCACAATTAATGAGAAGTCATTCACATACTTCTTCAACATTGACACATGGAATACCATATTGATATAACCCAAACTTGCGGTCAACTTTAGCTCATAAGTAACCTTACCCACTCTCTTCAAAATTAAGTATGGGCCAATATAACAGGGACCGAGCTTCCCATTCTTTAAAAATCTCATCACTCGCCTTATGGGAGACACCTTTAAGAATACACAATCACCAACATCAAACCCCAACTCTCTTTGCCTCACATCTGCATAGGACTTTTGAAGACTTTAGGCAGTCTTAAGCCCATCCCTAATCACCTTTACCTTATCCATAGCTTGGTGAACCAAATCAGGAAAAATAATCTAGTCTCGCAAACCTCAAACCACTCAATAGGAGATCTACACCTTCTACCATATAGAGCCTTGAATGAAGCCATCTGAATACTCGAGAAATAACTATCATTATATAAAAACTCAATGAGAGGCCTGTAATCAACCCAACTACCACCAAAATCAATCATGAAAGCCCTTAACATATCCTTCAAGGTCTGAATAGTCCTCTCCGCTTATCCATCCATCTGAGGATGGAAAGCAGTGCTAAGTTTCACTAATTTACCCAAACCCTTCTGAAATAAATGCCAAAAATAAAAAGTAAATACATACCTCTATCTAAATGATAAAAACTGGAGCACCATATAACTTGACAATAACTTGACAATCTCCTAAATAAATAACTTAGCATAGACCTCTCCAGAGTAAGTAGTCCTCACTGACAAGAAGTGAGCACACTTAGTCATCCTATTCACAATAACCTAAATTGAGTCAAACAGATTCTGAGACTGTGGAAGAAATATGATAAAGTTTATATTGATCACCTCCCACTTCCACATAGGCAACACTATCTCTTGAGATATTCTATCGGGTCTCAAGTGCTCAATTTTCACTTGTTGACAAACCATGCAGTTAGTCACAAAATTGGCCACATCTATTTTTATGTTGTTCCACTAATAAATCTCCTTCAAATCATGATACATCTTCATCGAACCAGGATGAACTGTATACCTTGGCTCATGAGCCTTAGATAAAATCCTTTCTCGCATCCCATCCATATCAGGAACACATAGTCTGCCTTGGTACCTAAAGATATCATCACCACCAATCTCAAAAGTCATAACCTTCTATTGACCTACACCATCCTTAATATGCATCAAGATAGTGTCCAAAACCTATTTTTCTTCCACATCAACACCAAAAGATGACTTCACCACCTTTTGGACAATCACACCTCTATCATCAGAATCTAATAGATAAACTCTAAGATTAGCCAACTGGTAAATATCTTTCACCAGTCCTATATTCTCCTCATCCACATGAGATAAGCTTTTCATAGGTATCCTTCTTAGAGCATCAACAACCATATTAGCCTTACCTGGATGATAATAAAGACTCATATCATTGTTCTTGAGTAGCTCAAGTTATCTTCTTTGCCTGAGATTTAACTTCTTCTGAGTGAAAATATACTGTAAGATCTTATGATCGGAGTAAATGTCCACGTGTACCCCATACAAATAATGATACCAAATATTCAAAGCAAAGACACAATAGCTAACTCTAAGTCATGAATTGGATAATTCTTTTTATGAGCCTTCAGCTACCTAGAAGCATAGGCCACAACCTTACCATGCTGCATCAATACACAACCCAGTCCTACACGGGATGCATCATAATATACCATAAAACTATCAATACCTTCGGGCAGGGTCAAAACTAAAGAAGAAGTTAAGTTGTTCTTTAACTTATCAAAACTACCCTCACAAGCATCAGACCACAGAAACTTTACCTTTTTATGAGCCAACTTAGTCAATGGTGCAGGTATAGAAGAGAAACACTCTACAAACCTCTTATAATACCCAGAAAAGCCTACAAAACTTTGAATGTCGGTTGGAGTCATGGGTCTAGACCATTTCTTAACCTCCTCAACCTTTTGTGGATCCACTATGATCCCTTTACTGAAAATGAATAAGCCAGAAAGGTTACAACATTCAACCAAAACTCAACACTTTGAAAACTTAGCATACAAGAGTTGTTTCTTAAGAGTCCGCAACACTACTCAAAGGTGATTGGCATGATCTTCCTCATACTTAGAATATATCAACATATCATTATTAAATACTATTACGAATAAATCCAAAAACTGTCTGAATACTAGATTCACAAGATCAAAAAATGCCGCCAGAGCATTACTCAATCCAAAAGACATGCCCAAAAACTCATAGTGACAATACCAGGTACGAAAAGTAGTCTTAGGAATATCTACCTTCTTAATTTTCAACAGATGATAACCTGATCGAAAGTCAATCTTAGAAAAATATCTAGCACCCTAAAGCAGGTAAAAAATCATTAAATCTAGGAAGAGGGTACTTATTCTTCACTGTCACCTTATTCAACTGTTGATAGTCTATACACATCATGGAGACATACTAGGGCGAATGAAACCCTTATCAAGAAGATCTTTTATCTGCTCCTTAAGTTCTTTCAACCTAGTTAAAGCTATTCTATAAGGAGAAATAAAAATAGGGTCGGTATCCCATAGAATATCAATCCTAAAGTCTATTTCCTTATTGGGAGGAAAACCAGGAAGATCATCAAGAAAAATGCGGGGAAACTCATTGACCACAGAGGCTGATTACGAAATGGGCCCCTCCGAATTTGAATTCTTAACCCAACCAAATAGTATAGACACCCCTTGGAAATCAATTTTTGGACTCTAATATAATAGCTAAACCTTCCTTTGGTAAATAAGGAACTTGATTCCCATTCAAGTACTATTTTATTAGGAAATTGGAAACTGACCTTTCTGGTCCTATAATCCAAGGAAGCGTAGCACGAATGAAGTCAATCCATCCCTAAGATCACATCAACTTCCATTATATGGATATGTATATATATATGCATGTGAGCATAAGAAGTATGTTACTTGATTGTTGTTGAAAGATGATTGGAAATGATGTTGGATTATTCTTGTGCATGGTTGGATTATGTTAAATTGTGAAGGAATTTGGGGTGATGATGTGGTATTGATGATGTGGTATTGAAATGATGATTATATATATATACACACATAAACCTATTGTTCAAGTTGGTTTTTGGAATGTTTTGCAAATATTGGTAGTATGGAATTATGGAAGAGAATTGTGGTGTTGGGTTGCTAATACTAGATGCCAAACATTTCATTGTAGATAAGTGATTTGTAAAGGCGGGAAGTTGTGTTGAATTGGTATCTGAATCTACAACGAGGTATGTAAAGCATACTCTAACAATGTTCTTTGGCATGAAAAAACACCAATGTTCCATCAAGTAAGATTCCGAGGTTGTCCAAAAACATGTATTGTTCTACGTTACCAACGAAGTTGTTTCCATTCTATAAAGTGTCAAAATGTTTCATTGATATACCAAAAGGCTCCTATTTCATTGTTGTGATATTGATGATTCTGAAACACATTGTTGATGTACCAATGAGTCTTTATTACATCGTTATTGTATAGAAGGTCTATTACTTGGTTCCTATTGATGTATCATTGTTTCAAAGTATCAAAAATGTGGTGGCGACCGAAATAACAATCTCAAAGATTAATTGAACTAAGTGATGGGAGTTCTTTCTTATCGGGTGGTATCCCAGGGGCATAAGCCTAGCATGGGTCGATCCCTATTTCATGTGTTTATGGGTGGTATCCCAGGGGCATAAGCCTAGCATGGGTCGATCCCAGTTGATATGTACTGGAGGCATCCTAATGGTCACAGTACAGTACAGTAATGATTACAAAGACGATAAGAACGAAGGTAAAGTGATTGAATAAATACAATGTACAGGTTGTCACAAGTTCTAGTAAGTGTGGTCCACTCCTATTACGACTTATTCACTTGTTTCTGATTTCTATTAAGCTCCTATATCATATGTGATTATTTACAGCTTTACATACTCAGTACATATTTCGTACTGACGTCCCTCACGGGGGACCTGCATTTCATGCTGCAGGCATAGGTACCTCAGCTCATACACCGCACAAGTAGGAGCCAGGTCATACAGCTATTGTTGGTGAGCTCCAGTTTGCTTCGGAGCTTTCCGAGTCGGTTCCTTATGTTTTGTTATTGTACATGAGTCATGTGTGGGCAGGGGTTTGTCCCGACCCTAGTTATGTCATGTATATCCTAGAGGCTTTGTAGACATAAAGAAGGGTAAAGTCATGGAAGTTTATATAGTGATGTTATATCTGTATATGTGGTGGCCCCGACGGCCAAGTATTATATATATATATATATATATTTGCGCGTGTTGTGCTGATACAGGTAATTAGACCTTTCTATATGCAACGAAGTGCTGTCCAATTTTTTGGTGACATGTAAGTGAAAGTACAGGTATTTGAACGGGTTCTCCCGGGCCTTCTCGGCTTCGGGTGCCAGTCCGGCCCATAATCACCCACCAAGATAGACACAAAAATAGGATGCGAAATACTTTGGGGAGCAAAATCAAAATAAACAGCCATATAAGGGGTCTCATAGGAAAGGATAGACCCCGGATCAAGCAAACAATGTACATCATAAGAGAAAAGTTGCATCATCAGGAGATGCCTCAGATTCCTAATGGGTCATAAGAGAATAAAGATGATTTTTAATAGTGTCAGTACTAAAAGTAGTGCCTTTTGGCATAGGAGCTGAAGAAGTAGTCATCGAAACATTATTAGCTCCAGTAGCAACATTAGCTGAAGGATAGTTCCTATGAAGATAACCAGGCTGAATATATTTGAAACACAAATTCCTTCCCTCTTCACAATAACCATGGTGCATCTGTCTATAAAAGTGACAAGGAGGATAAGATGGGGATGACTAAGCTCAACTGTCTTGAGACTAGGAACCTTATGACTTAAACCCATTGTTAGTATAAAATCGATGATCACCAGATGACTTAGGATAAGGAGCACTAGCCGTAGAATATGAACTAAAATTTCCCTAAGTCCTCATCTTGCTCCATTGCCTCCCATCTTTACCCCTATTTTGATGGCCTCCACCCTGCTCTGATACCTAAACTTTTTATTCTAGATCTCTTCCATTGCTACCTGTTTCTTTTTTCATTCTCAACTTATTGCATGTAGACCATAAACCTAGAAATATCCATATCATTGTTCAACATAGAAGCCTTGAACTCTAAAACCAAGTCTTGAGACAACCTGAAGCAAACTTCTTTATTCTATCCCTCATGCTACACATAATTTCTGAAGCATAACGAGACAACTGATAGAATTTCAAAGCATAGTCTTTCACAGTCATCTTTCCCTATTTCAGGTTTAAAAACTCAACTAAAAATCTCTCAACTCTTGAGGAAAGAAATAATCAAGAAAGTCACCTAAAAACTTACCCCACTCAGCCAACTCAGCATCATTCTCTCTCAACTGCCCACTCTTCATACTACTAATATGCCACATCCTTCAACTAACATATGGAAAACTTCATACCTTCAGAGTTAGTGGCATGCATCACCCTGAATATCATTTCCATCTCATCCATAAATCTTTAAGTATC
>NW_025878845.1:0-1847 GCF_002878395.1 Capsicum annuum
TTAGCTATTCATAATCATAAATAAATATACCTGTTCGGGTAGTTTTGATATTTCTGAAGTTTGTTCCTCCATAGCTTTTTCCATTGAAATATGTCTATTTAATTAATTGAGTAAAATATTTGTTGTGGAGTGGAGAGAATGTTTGCTTCAACGCATGAAGGCTTGCCTTTGCAATGTCTTCTGCTTTCTTTATTTATAGAACGAAAAGTAACTTTACAACTTTACAATCCAATCTAACTTTACATGTTTTTAAAATGTAAAACTTAAAAGTCAAAAAGGGAGGCTAGGCTACTAACTAGCCTACTAGCCTTTGATTTTTTACAAACTTACAAATCTATATCTTTACGTAAAAGTTTAAAGTTTGTACAATAATTTCAACAATAATAATAATTCAACAGTATCTTGTCTCCGTTGATTTTGTCGTATCTGCTATATCTTCATTATTGTTTCTTATCTTTTCTTTCCAGTTGGCATCTTGTCTTCTTTTATTCTAGATGTACTTCTGGAATAATATTATTTTCTCCATTACACCTCGAACATTAGTGATCTGGATATTTGTGTCCAATTATTTTACAATATCTTGTCAGTAGTCCGTCTGAAATAAATTCTTTTGTAATTGCTCTTGCGGTAGATTATTTTTCTGGGTTGAGTAGCGTCATTATCCATTGTCTGACATCTTCCATATCTGCTTGTCGTAGCTCTTTTGAATTAGAGTAAATCATTTGATGATCTCTCGAATAATAGCTCCATATTGGGTTTCCATTAGTATAATTATTTGCTAGTTCTTGAATAATCGTAGCTAGTCCAATAAGTCGTTTATTTGCATAGAAATCTGGTATCTCAATTCTGGGTATCTCCGGTTGCTATGTAATATCTTCTGGTATAATCATATCTCTAGTTAATCCTATCTTTACAACTTGTATAATTGGTTTTATTTCGTCATATAATATCTCTGCCGGTGCAGTATAACACTTTATATAAAATAAATTTCCTTTTGTTATCCTTTGTAGGTGGTGAATATCTTGTATAATTCTTCCATAGCTGTTAATTCTTCTCCGTCTTGGGTACATATGGTGTTTAATAGTCCATAGTCAAAACAGGTTTTAACTAGGCTTGGGTTAGTTTTGGGTAGTGCAATTAGTTTGTTATATCCTTGTAATTTTTGGGTTCATTAATCTACATATAACTTAATTAGCTTCTTATTCCCTATGGGATTCAACCACAATAGTTTTGGGGTTATATATTTGATGATGACCGCTTATGCTTCTGTAGAAGAAATAGTAGTCTGGGCGTATCAGGTATCCAACCTGTCGCTGCTACATTCTCTGCATACTTTGCCGGTTGTTGTGATTTATTCTCCGTTATGCTTTAGATGAAGGGAGATAATTTCTATGTTAACAAACACACAACGTGAGCATTGGAATAAGAGTATCTACTTGTGTTTTGCTCTCTTACTTGTGTGCTCTTACTCACTATTTTGCATCAATTAAATTTATACTTATTATCGTATAAACAGAGGGAAGTGAGGTCCACGACATCAGTAATGGACCGAACCTCTCGAAGCGATATATAACGAAATCGTGTGAGGAAAAAAACGCTCATGTATCATTGAATGAAAAGACAAAGACATGTAGTACATGATTTTATTTAGATTAATACCCTCTCTTGCATATGAAAATAGCCAAAGAAAGAGCATGAGCAGCCTACAACTCCTCTGACACTTCTCCACTAATAGGTATGTTTGAGAAAAGAAAATAATAAATTAACTCCAATAATTATCTTTTTATTTTTGATATTCCGTTTTTAATTTCTCTCCATCCTCTATGATTTCTAATGGGAGAAGGTTC
>NW_025878846.1:0-1808 GCF_002878395.1 Capsicum annuum
ATTATCTTTGTGAAATATAATATTATTTTATTGAAATATAATATTATTGAAATATACCACTGTTTCACTGTTTTTATTGAAATACACCACTGTTTTGGTATATATATATATATATATATATATATTCCAAATTGGCTTAAGCTTAATTTTATCCTGAATAAATGAACAAAAATCATTTATTATCTCTATTAAAAATTGTACTGAATCTCATAATTGTCAATCAAATTTATTGATCACTAGGCTACTTATACAGAACATATTGGTCATGAATGGGATAATTTTTTACTTGATTTGTTCACTTTTACTTGTCATTATTTGATTTTTCGAGATCAACCCGTGTGAACTTTGATCAGGTGCATAATTTAATATTTTAAAATTAAATTTAGATTATCGAAAATTAGTAAAATGCTATAAATTATAATTCTTCTTATATTAATATGATCAGTATAGCGACTTCATCATATTACTTTTATTAATTGATATTTCGTAATGTGTATTGAAAAATAATTTAGAGAAATTCTTTTAATTTTTTAATATAAAAATGATAAATAAAAATAAAAATTAATTTTAAAAAATATTTACAAGCAAATTCAAAAGAGGAAGTACTTAGTATCCTATCAAGTCCAACATATCTTACCACTAGAAGTGCAAGCCCGTGTCAGCACGGGCCCAACAATAAACATGTGGATTGCAATTTTTAAGTTTTAGAATTTATGTTGGAGTAAAAAATTTGAGCAGTAGAATGTTTTTATTGGTACGATAAAATATACTTATAAAATATATTTCTGTAATTTTTTTATCAAACTTTTCTTTTGTATATATTCCTTCTATTGAAATGTAGGAGTCGTTTGTTATAGTGTATAAATTTTCTTTTTGAATAGAATATATTAGTAATATTTGTATTAGTAATGCTTTTATTAGTAAATGCTGGTATTATTTATGTTTACATTAGTTCTTATACATTGTTTAACGTGCTGCATTAAAATTTACCTTTTCGATTTTGATATATTTAAATAAAAGTTTTTATTTTTTTAAAGAATTGCATATACATTTTAAGATTCATTCGAGATCTAGCACGGCTTCAATATATTAATTTTTATCTCAATTTATATGACACAAATAGAATTTAGATAATCAATCATACTTTTAATAGGTATTTAGATAATTTAATTTGTTAACTACTGTAATTTATAATAATTTTATGTAATTTTCAACTAATATGTAGTATTTTTCTTGTCCAAACTTTTGTGGCATTGATAGTCAATTATATTTTAAAAATAATTTAAGGTTTTAATTATTGTGATTTATAATACTTTTCTTCTATTCCAATTTCAGTGACACTAATATAATTTCAAGAGTTGACCAAATATTTTATATCTTTTAAATTTTTTAAGTTGTTAATTATTGTGATTTCTAGTATTTTTCATGTAATTTTTTTGAAATATATAACATATTAAATTATTTTTAGATATTTTAAATTGTTAACTATTGTAATTTATTGTCACATCCCTTTTTTAACCGAAAAAGATTCGTTTTGGGTTCGAAAGAGTTTTTATTATTAAGTGACAAAAGAAAACGATTTGTTTCGAAGAAGGATTATTTTTACATTTGAAATCAGAGTCGCCACTTGACATAATCTGGTGTGCCAAGTCACCATTGGAAAATCCTTTTCAAAATCAGTTTCTTTTGACTGGGTGACTCTAAATTGTTTATTTGGTTAGACCGAGCCCTTAGTAGGGCAGCCTACGTATCTCACCCCGAGAGAGTAGAATCAGGTCATGTGTAGTTCTGGCAGCTTGTTTTTTTTT
>NW_025878847.1:0-3578 GCF_002878395.1 Capsicum annuum
AGTCATAAGCAATCTGCCACCCTGAAATTCTCGATCAATATCTACCGGTGTCTAACCAAAAAGATCAACTATACGTGTGTGCCACTCTATAGGGTCCAAGGCAAGATTTGTTCCCGTCACAGGTAATCTATCGACTAGCAGCCCATATAATATAGCTACGTCCTGCAATGTAATTGTGGTCTCTCCAAAGTTTAGATGAAATGTGTGTGTTTCTGGTCGCCATATTTCTACCAACGCAATGATCATAACGTGATAAAGTGGTGTGTGTCCAACTGCATATATACCATAAAATCCAGCATCAAGCAAGTAACGACACATACGCTCGTGTAATGAATTTTTACTTATGTAGTTCCAAAAGTCACTATCTTACCGACGACATGTCAATGTGTCACATGTACCATTATTTCAAATATCTTCACTATAATGACTAATCTATCCTGCAAGGACACTCGAAATAAATGAATTTGGATGCATAGTAGGTGGTGTCATAAGACCTAAAATATAAATTATGTGTTTGTTTAATTCAAAAATCATTGAGTATGACAAGCTAAATAGTGACATTCACCAAGACTAGCTTATTAAAAACCACAAAGGCCAGACTAGAAAAAAAATGAAGTTAACTGATTTCTAAAACAACTTTAAATAAATCAATATTACAAAAATATTCTATAGAATACTATTTGTTATATTCATATTCTATAATAAAAAAAACAATATAGTAGCACAAAAATATTATAACGAAAAAAATAAACGTGATAAAAGATTACTAAATAAATTTTAAGAGTAACTACAAATAATGTAAGCATAGAGTTACCTTTTTAAATTTGGATGATGATTAATGTTCTAAATTCCTATCTTTCAAATAATATTGTTAAGTTTTATTTTTTAGTGTGTTAAATAAAGCTTGTAGGGTCTTATCTTGGAGAAAACTACAATGGTGAAGATGGAGGGACCTCAGGTAAAGTTGAGATTTTATTTTAGTAAAGGTGAGATGAAGTGAAGATAAAGAATCATTTTTGAAAATAACTCTTAAGGGTGTTTTTGTAATTTGATTGAAGATGAGTCTATAGCGTGTGAGAAAATGGTCCTCTATTGTCCCATCAATTCAGAAAATGACTGTCTTTTCAGATTTTGGGATGATAAATTTTATATTAAAGGTGCATTGAAAGAAATGAGTCTTTCTTCAAAATGTAAAATTCATACAAGGCTCATGACTACTAATGAGCCTTTCTTTAAAATGTTAAACATTCACTAAAGACTCGTGAGAGTAGAGCACCTTCAGTGTAAATACATTTAACGATTCTTCTATTTTTTAACGTGAAAATTACACACTGAAGGTGCTCCATACACCATGCGTTTTCACCATTTTAGTCATACAAAATATGACAAATCCATTTATTGAATTTGTCCCTTATTTAACACTATTTTGATCCATAATTCATAAAAAAGGCTCCACATTATCCCCCCTTTCCATCGCCAATTGATTCCTTGGGTGCAAATTTTCATCCTTCTTGAATACTCTTCTCAAGGTGGAAAAATTAGATCAATATAATATGTCCAACACGTTTAAATTTATGTGGGTTATTGATCCACTTTAATTATTAGTTCAGCGTATTTTGACTTAATTTATTTTAATTCATAAAATTAGGGTTGATATGTGATAAGAAATTTTATTAAAATATTTTGAACTCAGTCAAACCCCACCACATCAGACGAATTTATACTTCTCTAAGTATAAGATGTTTTTTGTTAGTATTCAACTTTTTGGTTAGTATTTTGAGGCTAAAATCCTAATTTTTGACAAGTCTCCAAGACAAGCCAGAAATTAACGAGGCATTATTTGCCTTCATTTAAACTCCTTCTAGTCCTCATGGTTTTAGGTTTGGCAACACTATTCCAATTAGGAAGGTGTGTTTTTATTTTTTTAAACATATAGAGGGTACTAATATTTCTGGTCTTACAGTTAGCAAATTCTAATTTTTGGTTCTTATGACCCAAATACTTATGACTTTTATTTTTACTAAACAAGAAAATATATCATATTTGTATTATGTCTGAAATTACTTTATCCTCAAATATGGAATAACAATACAAATTTAATTAATACAATTTTTGTAATCATTGAATGGCACTAATGTTAATGATTTAGTAAATTTGTGAAGATTCATAAATAAAGAGATGAAAAGTACATATGTTAAGAGAAATTATTCCACTCTCATTTTGCTCTCATTTTGTATGTGTTTTTTGGTGTAAATCCTACAAGATGCCTGGACCTGCCTAGAATATAAACCCCCTATTCACTTTTTTACCTTATCTATAACTTAGGTTCCATAATATGATAGAGAAACTGAATGGCAAATTAAGAAATTAACATTTGAAGAACAAACGCAATATATTTAATATTTTTCATTTGAAGTGTGACAAACATGGCATTGGTATATTTTTATAAATATAATACATTCTTTTCGAAAGAGAAAAAGGGATCATGTGACAATTGAACCACACGGGTCTACTAGAAAAGAAAAAATCGAATCACAAGAATCTATTGTAAGTAGCTTTACTCTATATTTCTGTAAAAGATTATAATTTCAGTTCAAACTTGTGACCTTCAGATTACATGATAACAACTTTACTGATCACACCAAACCTTCCTTCATGGGAACAGGTACTCCCAATAGTTTTATTTGCACTCTCCTTCAGCATCTCAAGGTGCAAATGACCAACACCAATATCAACAAACTCATCATGCATTTCATTCCACTCTATGTTTGGGTCCCACATTGCGTTAATTTTTACATTCGAGATTTTACTTGGCGGATATATGCTCAATGGTGGAATATAGCTTCTCTAAATATACTTTTGACTATACTTTTCAAGCCATTTCTAGAATTAGTATGGCATTAGGCCAAATTTTTTATAGTGATTTAATTCTAGTTTCAGCGAACAATTGACACCCTGTCAGGCTACCACCACTTGCATGTGGTGTAGTGTTTTACACGCGCTGCCACATCAGCACCACGTCAGTAAAAAGTATCACTTTTTTATAGTTAAGGTGTGTAATAGGTCACTTATATAGTTTAGGTGTGGATTCGACTTTTCGACTATAGTTTGGGGTGGAAACGATGTTTTTTCCCTTAATGTTTTTAGCCGTTTACTTTTGTTATTTAATAGGCTGGACGCGCCTAAAATAAGTGTAATACATGTGCCTTTGAATGGGGTCGCGGGGAGGTAATAATATCACTTTTATATAGTTAGGGTGTGTAATAGATCACTTATATAATTTAGGTGTGGTTTAAACTTTTCTTATATAGTATGAGGTGAAAATGATGTCTTTCTTATGAAAATTAGCAAATGAATCAATTAAACTTAAACTAGTTATATAAAAGAATAAGTCATGATCATTTTGATAGAATTGTTACATCAAAATGATCATTAAGTTCTTAAAATACGAAACCACTAATGGCGTAAAGAGAAGCAAGAAACATAAAGGGTGTGTTTAATTTATATATTCAATATAAAGGATGACAACAATTGGGAATAGAAATTTAAAAGGTGAAAGTCCAACAGCTTGGAAATTG
>NW_025878848.1:0-2585 GCF_002878395.1 Capsicum annuum
TTTTGGGTATTTGGGAACTGAATTTCGTGTTTATGGCTAAATAAGGGCGGGAAAAGGACCATTTTGCCCCAAAAATGAAGTTTTTAAGTCACTTGAGTAATAATATATGTGGCGCCTTATCGCATAATATAGGTTGTGCGGCGCACTCTTTATCACACACATTAGGTTGTGCGTCGCACATCTTATGGCATAAGTTAGGGTGTGCGTCGCACACCTTATGCTGCACGAGACACTCCACTTTGCAAAGCCATAACTTCTTCCTCGGTTGTCGGATTTTTGTGAAATTGGTATCGTTGGAAAGATAATTCGAATACCTGTCATTTGATATATTGTAGGAACTCTAATTCAATATATACAAAGAGTAATGGTCGATTTAAGTTGACCTAAGTTTCAACGCTCACTAAAATTCGAACGATAGGAAAACTTTCAACCTGTCCTTGAGCTTGGGGATCTCTATGATCTCAATTCATGCTCAAATAAGTTTTCACATTACATAATTTATTAACAAATTAAACTTGCATTGGATTTATGGCTTTTGGAACCTTTACGTGAAGGAAATGACGATTTTTGTTCTCGTCCGAAATGTGGGGTGTTACATGCTCAAAATTTTTTCCACTGAGATCCAACTTTTTAAAAGAGGATAAGCATCCAATGTCATCCAGAAGTTCTCCATATATTAGATTGCAGTAACTGAGATTCAGAATTTCCAAGGAGCGTAACCCTTCATTCACCCGAGGGAACACAAATAACACTCCCTTTGCAGATATGTTTTTTCCAAAACTCAAGAATTTAAGCTTGTTCAAGCGGACGATGGAAGATGGAGGTCGTGAAATTAGAGTCCATCTAGAATCAAGCTCCTCCAAGTGTTCTAAATCACCAATCTCTTCCGGCAAGCTTTCAAATTTTGAGCAAAACGACACATCCAGCTTCACCAAACATTTCAACTTACAAATGCTGAACTAGAGCAATCACACAGATTCAGATATTCAAGAGATTCCCCACTAACACAAGGAAACCTCTCAAGGCTTTCAGAACCATACAAATATAAGCGTATGAGTTTTCTGCAATTTCCCAGGGAATGGTGAACCTCTTTCAGACTCCTACATAAACCCAAATCCAAATGCTCCAAATTTGGCATTCCACTGAAATCTGGTGTTTGCATCAGGTTTTGTGAGCTTCTGAGATCTAGCGTTCGTAGACACGGGAAATGCTGCAATTCAGGGGACACTAACAAATATTTCTTAATATACATAAAAGGCGTAGTGTTTGTTCAGAAATAGGCATAATATAACATGAAAAATCAGGTCGCTATAGTGAAATGCCATTATAACTAGGTGGCGTTACGGAGAGGTCTGACTATATATCTATGTATATGACCAAAATAAAAATAAAACTGAATTCAACAATTGTACCTTTGTTTCAAACCATAAATGACGGAGCAAACCTTCTTGGAGTTCAAGATGAACAAGTCTTTTGGGTTCAAATTTTTCTGGCAACGATTCCCAAGGATATCCAAAAATCTCAATCCAACACAAGCTATTGGGCAGGTACTCAATGGCATCATGTATATCAAATTCGTTGATGGATAGTAGTTTAAGCCTTTCCATATTTTTCATGACTTCTTTGCTAAAGCGTAGTTTTTTAATGCTGTCATCACGCAGCCAGATTGATTCCATTGCTTTTGTCTCCTGATAAAAAAGATCATTAACCCACAAAATAACAAAAAGAAGAAGGTAAAATGTATGCAGTCCATACCACTACCTCGAGGTGAGGTAGAGAGGTTGTTTCCAATGGACCCTGGGGGTTGAAGTACAGCATTGTTTAGCCTACTTACTGTATTGTTCAGCATAACTTTTTCGAAATCTTCAACGTCCCATATTCTGGTAGGTTCTCCCAAATCTTTCTGTATTTTTTTCACAACATATCTACCCATATCTTCAATCAAGTCATGCATTTCAAGCTTATTATCTCCAGAGATGAACACAAGAGATTTATCAATTAGGACATCCAATCCGCATTCGGCTCCAATATTATAGCTGTCGAGGATTCTTAGGACATGAGTTTTAGGATATCCTCTGAAGAAACATGCCATATCCAGGAACATCTTTTGCTCTTTGGGCTCTAAACCATCATAACTTATTTTGAGTTTCTCAACAATTTCTGATGTTGACTTCTCCTTTATTTTATCTACAATTCTTCTCCACTTAGTTAGGTCTTTCCTATGCAACAAAGAACCCCACACCTTGAGGGATAAAGGAAGGCCTTTAGCATGATTTACCACCTCCAACGAGAACATCTTAAAACACTCATCTGGAATTTTGTTTTTGAAAGCATGTTGATTGAACAACAACATAGCTTCATGATCGGGTAGTGTAGACACGTCACATATTGCATCAGCATTCTCTATCAGTTGTCTATTTCTAGTTGTTATCACAACTCTGCTGCCATCACCAAACCAACAACGATCACCTGCTAAATACTCCAAATGATCACTATGATCTATGTCATCAAGCACGATTAGCACCTTCGTAGAACAAAGTCTTGTCGGAATCATACACTTCCCATCTAACTTATTATTGACGTAA
>NW_025878849.1:0-2117 GCF_002878395.1 Capsicum annuum
ATAAATGATGAGGAGCAGCAGGTCACCATAAAAGCTACTTTTCTGGAAAGTCAGAAAAAATGTTGATTACTATTGTATATGCCAAGTGTATAGAGCTATAAAAACTGAATCTGTGGAGTGATATTTACAGGATTGCTGATACTAATCTACCATGGTTGAAAGGAGGAGATTTTAATACTATATTAAATGAAGAAGAAAAGATTGGTGGATTACCAATAACTTTACATGAAATGGAGGATTTTGCATTTTATGTGAATTCCTGTGATTTAGAAAAAATTCCTTTTAAAGGAAGCCCTTTTACTTGGTGGAATGGTAGAGCATGAGCTGATTGTATTTTTGAGAGGTTAGACAGACTGTTGGTCAACTCTCATACGCTTAATTGGTTACCTAATTTGGAAGTGGAACATTTGTCAAGAACAGGATCTGATCATGCCCCTTTGTTCTTGACAATGAATAGAGAAGCCTCAAACATCATAAGGCCTTTCAAGATCTTAGCTTTTTGGGTGGAGGATGAAATATTAAAGCAAGTTGTGTCTCAATACAAGTACACAACTGAGAGTGGGAACAGTTTCTGGATTTTTAAAAATAAGTTGAAGAATCTCAAAAAGGTCTTGAGAATTTGGAGCAAACAAGGATTTGGTGATATTTTTCAGCAACTAAAAATTTGGGAAGAAATCATGAAGCTAAAGGAACAATTATTTAAGGAGGATCCATCTTTGGTCAATAGGATGGTTTTGCAGAAAGCCCAAGCCAAAGTTAAGAAGTATCTCCATTTTGAAGAGGAATTTTGGAGACAAAAAGCTGGAATCACATGGTTTGATAAAGGAGATAAAAACACAAGGTTTTTTCATAGTCTGGTAAAGGGGAGAAGGAGAAGACTACAGCTAAATAGATTCAAGAATATTGAAGGAAATTGGATTGATAATGCTAAAGAGGTTGCAGATGAAACAGTCAATTTTGACAAGAATCAGTTTAGCCAAGAGGGGGAAGGATCTAATTTTGATTTACTAAACCATTTGCCGAAAATGGTAACAGCTATAGAAAATAGGGTTATGATAGAAATTCCAACCTTAGATGAAGTTCACAAGGCTGTTTTTAGTTTGAATGGAAGCAGTACATGTAGGCCAGATGGGTTTTCAGGATTATTTTATCAACACTGTTGGGAGATAGTGAAATATGATGTTCTTGAAATGGTGAGAGATTTCTTTACAGGTAATACCCCCCCTCCCCAAAAAAAAATATGTATTGCTCATACCAATCTGATTCTTATCCCTAAGAAGAAAGTGATTGAAGGATTCACTAACTTGATACCAATCAATCTCAGTAATTTCATTTATAAAGTAATATCTAGAGTGTTCCATGAGAGATTGGAGGGATTGTTACCCAAATTGATTTCCAAAAATCAATCAAGTTTTCTTAAGAGAAGAAACATTGTTGAGAATATTTAATTAACACAGGAGATAGAAGCCGATATAAGATTGAGAGGTAAGCCTACAAATGTGGTGATAAAATTGGACATGTCAAAGGCTTATGATAGGGTTTCCTGGCTTTTTCTTACTAGAGTGACGAGAAAGATAGATTTTTCAGAGCTGATTATTGACATGATTTAGAGGTTGGTGGCCAATAATTGGTATTCCATTATTATAAATGAAAAATCCAATGGTTTTTTTAATTCTACCAGAGGAATTAAATAGGGTGACCCTTTGTCACCTACTTTGTTCATCTTTCCATCAGAAGTTCTATCTAGGGCTCTGAACTCTCTCTGTGAAGATGGTAGATATCATGGTTATGATTTTCCTAAGTGGAGTAGAGAGATAAATCATTGGCCTATGCATATGATACCATCATATTTACATCAACTAATAGGTATTATTTAGAGAAAGTGATGAAAATTCTTGAAGAATATCAACAAGTATCTGGACAGCTCATAAATGGTCAGAAAAGTAGCTTTTATATGTACAAAAAAGCGGCTAACGAGTTTCAAAATGAGGTAAAATTGACCACTGGTTTTCAACATGGAGTTTTTCCTTTTTCTTACTTAGGTTGTCCTATCACACATGATAGGAAAATGAAAGCATACTACAATGAATTGATCAAGAAGGTGAAAGGGAGGCTTC
>NW_025878850.1:0-2328 GCF_002878395.1 Capsicum annuum
ACAGGATATGACTGATTAACTGATGTTTCAAAATTTAATGTTGGTTCTAATCTTGAATCCGAGAACTCCTGGTCAAGATATCTAATGTATCAATGCGACAGCTTATGATATTCCTATTTTATCTTATTTAGGAACAGAGATTATATAAGAACTAGAGAAATTTTCATATGTTTTTATGTTTATGAAAAAAAAATATGAGAAAATATAATTTAACTGATTATCAATAAATTATTTATACACATTAAGCTGATTTTTAACAAAATACACAAGTTCTGTTACTAACAAAAATAAAAAGCAAAAAGAAAGCAGAAAAAAAAAAGTTCCTTGGAATACCTGAAGAGAAAATAGTGGATGCAGTAATATGCTGTTTATGTGCAAAAAGAAAAAATTGTAGAAATATTTTACTGATAACTGAATTTTACAACGAATAAAAATGGCAGCTAGAATTCTACAAGAAGAGAATTAGCAATCTCTTGGGCTTGGGTCGCACTCCAGTGGATACAATGGACTTAAAGCTCTATTTTCAGAGCCCACTATATGACATCAGGCCCAAGGCCCAAAAATATCATTCAACTATTTGAAATAACTGTCTGTCATTATATTTTTGGGGGCAAAGGCTCAAATATGCTATTGAACTATTAGAAATGGCTCATTTATGTCATCCGTTAAAAGTTGGGCTCATTCATGCCACCGCCGTTATAAAATTGGTTCATCCATGCCATTACTTTTAACAGACGGTTTTTAGAAAACAGTTTTGCCACGTAGCAGCTAATTAGATGTCCACGTCATTTTTTATTTTTATTTTTATTTTTAATTAATTTAAAAAAATTATAAATTCTTTTTATTATAAATATTTTTTTTTATAAATATTTTTTTTAAAAAAAATAAAATAAAAATCCCTCAACTTCCCCACTTTATACATTATATATTTATAAAAAAAATCTTATCCTAAAGAAAACTATCCCAATCATCCCCACCTTTTCCTCAATCCCCTCAACTTCCCAACCTTATACATTATATGGTACACCCACACAGACACAAAGGGGGACATAGAAAAATACAAAGATAAGGGGACGAATAGGAAGGTTAGGGAAACAAAAAGGACAAAAACAGAAAGAAAGGGAGAGGAACCTTGAAAAAAAAACACTGACTGTTAGAGAAAACAAGAAAAGAGAAGAGTTAAGAAGAAAAGGGAGTAACATTTGACAGAAACAAAAAGCAAATAACATAAACGGGTAGACAACGAGTTGGAGTTTGAGGTTTGGTTTGTGGTTTCCAGTTCGCAGCTTATTCTTTCTTTTGTTGGCAACTATTTTTCCAAAAGGTAACCCTTTACCTTTCTTTGAATAATATAATATCGCGATTATGCGAAATTCAATTCCAATATTATGAAGTGGAGTTGCTCTTATTTTACATTTGTTGTTGTAATACTAGAGTATTCAAATCTTTGTTATGATTAAATTTAAAGTGAGATTTGATATAATATATGATCCATGCATGTATGCATATAAATGATTATAAAAAAAAAGAATAAATGATATCGTACACATCCACACACAATACTTTATTACATACATTTTGCATGCATACACACAAAGAGGGAGAGAAAAGTAAGGAAAAGAGAATGCACCAACAGAAGAAATTGTTCACATTTTTCCATTCTTTTTCTTTCTCTGTAATGTACTTTTCGAAATGTTAAGAAGGATTAACCATTTAAGATCTTTGAATTGATCATTTTAATATGGTCACCTTTTTCATTTGGCAAAATATGACAAGAATACGGTCCCGTCCTTTATTATCATTGCATATAAGGACTAGCAATGGTTATGATGAACTAGAATTTCGAGTTTGAATATTTTGGGTTCATGTATAAATAAATACCTAGAAGATTGGTCATATATATATATATATATATATATATATATATATATATATATATATATATATATATATATATATATAATTATTTTTAAAAATAAGAATCCAGAAAAAACATGAACATTAGTTATATGCAAAATTTATTATTCGTTATTTGATAAATAAAAGCATAGAAATATGTAATCTATAAACTTTGTAACCAACATCATTTTTTAAAAAAATTAAATAAAAAATTATAAAAAAAGTAATAATTTTTTTAAAAAGAAAAAATCTAAAAAATGACTGGACCTCTAATATGCTGTCACGTGGCAAAGTTGTTTTCTAAAAACCGGCTGTTAAAAGTAATGGCATGGATAAACCAGTTTTGTAACAGCAATGGCATGAATGAGCCCAACTTTTAACAGATGACATAAATGAGTCATTTCTGATAGTTCAGTGGCATATTTGAGC
>NW_025878851.1:0-2284 GCF_002878395.1 Capsicum annuum
CTCCGCGATGTGCTAAAGGCTTGGGTGACACACTATCTTACTAAAAATTCTCTAACTCTTCATTTGGGAAACGGATTTGGAAAATTTTTTTATCGAAAGAAAGCTCATTGAATTTCGCACATGAAAAAAAGTGAAAATCTTGAAAATACCACTTGTAAAAAAAAGTGGATTCATTTTTCAAAGAAAGATTCTAACATTCTTGGTAAACTTTTTGAGCTAGGAAAAGTACGGGGTACTACAATATCACCCCCTTGAAAACATCCTTCCTTGTATGAGACTGAGTGAGAGGGAAAGAACTGGATTACCCTCTATTATGAACTGGATTCTTTATTGGAAGAGAACAAAGGGCTCGTTTCGTTAGAGTTTTTTTAGAGTAATTGAGTATCAGTTGCTGAATTATGGCCAAGTCTCGTGCTTGAAGGAATATATAGGGTGGGAAATCGACCCTTTTAACCCAGGATACGTATTTAATTTCTACAAAAATTTCCTGATTTTTATCCTTGGTGCGACGCGCCACTATCGCGCATAGTCACTGGAAAGTGACTAATGGAAAGTTGCACGGTGGCGCGACACGGAGCTATCGCGTACCCACTTTGTTTGCGACCAAGAAATTTAGCGCGACACGCAACTATCACGAACCAACACTGGAAAATCGACAATTGCCATTTGAGCTATCTCAGCGACGTGCTGAAGGCTCGAGTAAGCAACTGTCTCTCTAAAAAGTCTTTAACTCTTCACACGGTGGTCGGATTTGGGCGAATTTGATATCGACAGAAAACTTATTGAATTTCGTACATGAAAAAAGGTAAAAATCTTAAAAATACCACCTGTAAAAAAGAGGATTCATCTTTCGAAGAAAGATTCTAACATTCTTGGTAAATTTTTCGAGCTAGAAAAAGTTTGGGGTACTACAATGTCTGCCCCTTGAGAACATTCTTCATCGAATGAGACAGAGTGGGAGGGAAAGAACTGGATTACCCTCTATTATGAATTGGATTCTTTATTGGAAGAGAATTGAGGGATCGTTTGCTGAGAGTTTTTTAGAGTAATTTTGTTTAAGTTGTTGAATTATGGCCAAGTCTAGTGCCTTAAAGCTTATATTGGGTGGGAAATCGACCCTTTTAATCTAGGACACGTATTTAATTTTTGAGGAAATTTCCCAATCTTTATCCTTGGTGCAACGCGCCGCTATTGCGCATAGTCACTGGAAAGTGACAAATAGGAAGTTGCATGGTGGCGCGATGTGGAGTTATCACGTAGCCACCTTGTCTGTGAATAGGAAATTTGGTGTGACACGCCACTATTGCGGATCAACACTGGAAATTAGCAATTACCATTTGAGATATCTCCACGACGCGTTGAAGGCTCGGGTGACACACTGTGTCACTAAAAAGTCTCTAGCTCTTCACCTGGGAGTCGAATTTGGGCAAATTTCGTATCGACAGAAAGCTCTTTGAATTTCGCACATGAAAAAAAGTGAAAATCTTGAAAATCCCACTTATAAAAAAAGTGAGTTCATTTTTCAAAGAAAGATTCTAACATTCTTGGTAAACTTTTCGAGCTAGGAAAATTATGGGGTACTACAATATCTCCCCTTGAGAACATTCTTCCTCGAATCAGACTGAGTAAGAGGGAAAGAACTGGATTACCCTTTATTATAAACTGGATTGTTTATTGGAAGAGAACAGAGGGCTCGTTTCCTGAGAGTTTTTTTTAGAGTAATTGAGTATAAGTTGCTGAATTATGTCCAAGTCTCGTGCTTTAAGGCATATATAGGGTGGGAAATCAACCCTTTTAACCCAGGACACATATTTAATTTTCGAGAAAATTTCCCAATTTTTATCCTTGGCGCGACGAGCCACTATCGCGATAGTCACTAAAAAGAGACTAATGGGAAGTTGCGCGGTGGCGCGACGCGGAACAATCACATACCCACCTTGTTTGAAATCAAGAAATTTGACGAGACAAGCCACTATCACGGACCAATACTGGAAAGTGACAATTGCCATTTGAGCTATCTCAGCAACGCGCAGAAGGCTCGGTTAACACACTGTCCCACAAAAAAGTCTTTAACTCTTCACCCAGGAGTCTGATTTGGGTGAATTCGATATCGACAGAAAGCTTATTGAATTTCGTACATGAAAAAAAGTGAAAATATTGAAAATACCACGTGCAAAAGGTGGGTTCATCTTTCAAAGAAAGATTCTAACATTCTTGGTAAACTTTTTGAGCTAGAGAAAGTATAGGGTACTACAATATATTCCTCTTGAGGACAGTCTTCCTC
>NW_025878852.1:0-1747 GCF_002878395.1 Capsicum annuum
AAAGAACAGGCAATTGACTTGGAGAAAATTACCTTCTGTAATTTTAGATTCATCAATTTCGTCTTCTTCTTCTTTTTGAGCCACCGTGATGCTCTCCATGCTGTCCACTTTCTGTTGATGGCTTTGAGCATTCTTAGCAGTGTCACACCCCTTTTTTTACTCCGAAAAGATTCAATTTTACACTTCGAAAGCGTTTTTATTATCAAAGTGACAAAAAATGAAAATTTGTTTCGAAAAGGATTATTTATATTCAAACCTCAGAGTCGCCACTTGGCATAATTCGGTGTGCCAAGTCACCTTTGGAAATCCCTTTACAAAATGATTTTGACTCTGTAAAACTGATCCGCAAACAGAGATTCCGACTAAGGAATTCTGTTGACCGAGGGGAAGGTGTTAGGCACCCTTTGGTCCCGTGGTTCAACCACGGTCGCTTGGTGGAGAGTATCGGCTAATTAGACACCACAAATGTATAAACCACACAACGAACATAAACAAACATCAAACAACAATCCAAAAACCAAAATAATAATGTCCAGTCCAATTATTACAACCCGAAATGAAAAAAAAAAGGTATTGAAAAATAAACCTATGCTAACCTATACTAATCCTAAACTACGATCCAATGCCTTACCCGATGCTTTTGGCCTTCATCACGGACGTCCTCCGAATACATAATAGGTCAGGGGATTCCCCGGTGAATCAATACAAATCCCTCGGGGCATTCCCGGCCCAATGAATACAATAGATCCCAATGCATAAATTGAAACCACTCCACAAATGTTTCATCATTTCAACAATCACAGATCCTAAACTTTGCCTACCCAACCTACTTTTGCCTAGCCATTGTCGGCCTAAACATGAGGCTATCGGATTTATAACTTGATATTTATTCCGAACGAAACATAACAACAATAAACTCAAAGGTAATCCAAATTCATCTTATCAACCTTGCAATTCCCATCCCCAATTTCATACTCAATCACATGATTAACACATGCTTCGACTATTAATTCACAATAATATTTCAGCAATCCACAATCAATAATATTCGACATTCATCATTCACCTCACGCATAAGATAAAGAGAATGTCGAGACGACAATAATCAACCACTCACCATAATAAAAATTAACTAAGAATAAGAATAAGATGAGGAGATAACCTGAAATTAGGGCTTTTATTCGACCAACTTGAACTGACAGAAGACCCGGGACCAATGAACCACAACTGACAGACCTCGAACTCAAACTCCCAAATCGAATAATACCAGTTTGAACCACGATGACCCCCAAAACCTAACTCGAACAGAAGTCCAAAATGTGTGTGAATATCCGAGCCCAAAAATATGAGAAAACCTGAAAAATCTAGTTGCCAGAACTTCGTGAACATAGACAGCAGCACGAATAGTCGGAAAAGGATTGGATTTCCGATGAATTTTAATGTTTTCTAAATGGAATCGCCTGAAAAAGATTAGAAACAGTCATCTTCGGCGAAGAGATCGCCAGCCAACTCGAATCCACCGGATTCCTATCGATTTCCGTTAAGCTTTACCGATTTAAACCTTGTTCGTCTGTCTCTCGATCTCTCATATCTCTCACTGTTCAGAAACCTCTCCCACTCACTACTGTCTCTCCATTACTCACCCTTCACTATGTTTGGTGTTTGTGATTTTTGCGTTAATCGTGTACGGAGAAGAATGTGTTGTGTGCGTATTCAGTGAAGTGTGGGTGTGGTTTCTAGTTCTTGC
>NW_025878853.1:0-1058 GCF_002878395.1 Capsicum annuum
GGATGCTATCCTTAAGGCTAACCGAATACTCAATAGAAATTCCTCATAGTAAGACATAATCAATTCCATATGAAAAATGGTAAAGAAAGAAACCGAACTTGAAATATTTCAATGTGTGGGGGTGTCTAGCGAAGGTCCAAGTACCTATGTCAAAAAGGGTAAAGATAGGACCTAAGATAGTGGACTGCGTGTTCATAGGATATGCTAAAAGTAGCAAAGCATGTCAATTTTTTATTCTTAAATCCAAACATCTGGATATCAATGAAAATACTGTAATTGAATCAGATAATGCTGAATTCTTTGAAAATATTTATCCGTATAAGACTAGATATAAAAGTGGAGGGTCTAAACGACCTCAAGATGAACCAAGTGAGAATGTACATAATGATTGTTTTGCGGAGATTTTTGACTTTTGAAAGAGTCGCCACTTAATTTTGAAAAGAAATTAAGAAACCTTTATAAAGTACTTCAAACGATTCAAAACAGAAAAATCGTTTAGAGTTAGAGATTCTAGATAAGCAGCTCCTATGAACGTTTTAGGAAGGTGTTAGGCAACTAAAATGTTCGCTAACTTGCAGTTATCCAGACTGTTTAAAAATAATTTTTAACTAAATTTTGGAAAATAGATTTTTTGGTAAAGTAATTGATTAAGTAGAAACTTTTTCCAAAATCAGTTTTTTAGCTAATTAATTAGGGATTTAACTAGGTTTGCAAAGCAACACGTAATCAAGTAAACAAAAGGAAAATGAGAAAAAGCGGGGAAGTAGTGATTTAGGGTTTTAATCCCAAACCATCGACCCTATCCTAATCTATTTGGGTTTTCAACCCATTTTACTTTTCACCTGTGCTAATTCTATGTCTCGAACCTTTGGCTCGAGTCTTCGCTTCACCTGTATTAAGTACATTTTTGGCTTCGAGGCCCAAAATAAATTACTAAAAAGAAAATAAATAATAAATGATACAACCATAGATAAATAAAAAAAAGAATGAGACTTTCGGATCTCATTCACCTTCGACTCTTTGTAGCCATACATCATGTTAGCGGTTTTGGGTTCTCT
>NW_025878854.1:0-4792 GCF_002878395.1 Capsicum annuum
TCCCGATGAAACACAAGCCATCACAACAACAATAAAAAGGGCAGTCCGGTGCACAAAAGCTATTGCTATGCGCGGTGTTCGGGAAAGGGCTCCACCACAATGGTGTATTGTACGCAGCCCTACCTTGCATTTTTATCAGAGGTTGTTTCCAAAACTTGAACTCGTGACGTCCTGGTCACATGGCAGTAACTTTATCAGTTACTCCAAGGCTCCCCTTCCATCACAACAATAATAGACACAACCAAATACCGGTTCAAAGTTTAAAGGGGAATCAAGTCTGCGTATATCCTTAATAAGGTGAGGCGTCGAGTTGGATAAACACAAAGAATAGAAATTAAAAGTATTGTACCTGGGAAAGTTTACAATTTGACTAATAAGCAATTTTGGAGGGAAATTGTGGTCGTTAGCCTGAATATTGAGATGCATTTTCTTAAAGTAAGGTTGGAAAATGAAGTTATTTCAAAATTTTAAAACACACTTGAATTGAAGAAGATACTTCACGGGTAGCCTACTGAGGATGTCCATAACTATTTCTTCGTGACTTCCCATTCGTAGCAAAAAGAGATAGATGTATATTTTCCCTAGCTTAACAAAATCAACTTACTGTACATGTTTAAAAATAGAGATGCATTTAGTATCCCTCAAATTATGGCCAAAGTTGTTACAACACACTCCAACTTTACAGGATCCTATTACCTCTAAACTCAATTTTAGCTGATTTTTGTCACCCTTTTATGCTAACATGACACCTTTAGTACATAAAATGGGGCCACATCAAAGGTGTCATGCCACCTAAAAAGGTTGACAAAATGTGTCATGTCAACAAAAAAGATGATAAAAATACACTAAAATTTAGTTCAGGGGATAATAGAATCTTGAGAGAAGTATCGATTACCCCCTGAACTTGTCACGTTTTATTCATGATACACCTGAACTTTGACTAATCCTAAGTACCCCCCCCCCTCCTCCCGAACTTGTTCTTTTAGTATGTCGCGTGCCCCTTTTACGCTGTGGCAAAATATTTGAGTTCAACCTCCATCACGTGCGTGATGGAGGTATTTTTATGCCAAATCAGTATTTTTAATGATAAAAAAATGAAAAAAAAAAAATCCATTTTCCTTTAATTTTTTCAAAAAGTTCAATTATCCCTCTCCCTATTTATTATCCATCTTCCTCCATTACTTCCAATCTAAAAATAAATTCATCCGTTTATTAATTTTGTAAAACTCCAGTTTATTAATTAGTTTATGAAATAAAAATTTCATCCTTTTATTAATTTTGTAAAAATTTCGTTTATTAATCTAAAAAAAAAAACCATTCGTTTATTAATATCTAAAACTCCAGTTTCCATTCCTATGAAACTCCTTCCTATGAAACTCCTTCAATTTTGTAATCTTAATTAGATATATCATATGAGTTATTATAACTAAAAAAATGTACTAAATATCGAAGCAGATATTTTAAACAATATTAACAAAATAAATACTAAAAAAACTAAGACACATACTTATAATAAATGTAGTTATATTAGTTATCAATTTTTAATCCCTAACGATTTGATTTTCGATTTAACCGATAAGAAAATACTCATAAAAGAAAAAGTAGTAACTAACATGAAAAGAAACCAAATCTTAATTGCAACAAAAATCCTACTATATATATATATATATATATATATATATATATATATATATATATATATATATATATATATATAAATAATTTAATATAATCTTATTGAGTTATTGGTTTAACCAATAACTTAATAAAAAAATCGAAATCGAATCAATAACCCAATAATTTTTTTGTACAAAATCATTAAAAAATGGTTAACCCAATAACGATAAATCAATAACATTTTTATTGGTTCGATATTTGTACACCCCTAACTTAAATTACAATTTCTTAGTCCATTAATTATAATAAGAAATGTATTTGTGCATATGAGTCTCCTCAAAATCCTAATCGAAACACTAATCAAAAACTACTATGACACTAACCAGAAAAAAATAATTTCATATTATGAAACACTAACCGGAAAAAAATAATTTCACATTTTTAACACACAAAAATAATATAAAATTTTAAATAATAGCTTACTTGATCAACGTAAATTATACTTTTTACTATTTTGAATTAGAGGAAAATTGAAAAATATAATTTTTTTTATAGAGAAATCGGATAATTAAGGGTAGAAATGGGTTATTTTTTAATATAGGATAAATATAAGGGAAGTGAATGGTATTATCCACGTGGATAGCCATATCAACGTTTTTATCCACGTTTCCGTGCGTGTATTACACGCAGTGGACAGTAGGCCGAAAAGGGTGGTGCGACATACTAAAAGAACAAGTTCGGGGGGGAGGGGGAGGTACTTAGGACTAGTAAAAGTTCAGGTGTACCATGAATAAAACGTGACAAGTTCAGGGGGTAATTGATACTTCTCTCTAGAATTTTCGTAAAGTTGGAGTGTGTCGTAGCAAATTTGGTCATAATTCAGGGGTACTAGATGTTTTACTCTTAAAAATGTATTTTTTAATTTTTATATAGTAAACGTTGAACTTTTGAGCTTCTTCGTATATTTATTTCTTTATATTTTGAATCTCCCCAGTAAAAATTCTAGGGACGCTGCTGCTTACTAATCCTCTTCTTAGGAAATTGACGACATTTTGCCGGGAAAAAATTCAAAAACATTTTGTGGGATATTGGGTAAATGGTCCCTCATGTTTGAGGTTAGGTCAAAATAGTACTTCAAGTATGCACTGAACCATTTTAGTCCTTCAAATTTGCCCCAAGTTTAATAAAAATAGTCCCTTATCATAGTATTTTAGGGTCATTTCGGTCTTGAATTTTTGTCTTCGAGTATTCAGTTTTGAATTTGTGTCCCTCAAAGTGTCTGATCTTAAACATCTGTTTCCGCTTAATAAGCTCTAACATTTGCTTATAAACAGAACTTGTGATCAATTGATGGATTCACTGTCTTGAAATGCATACGTCTGCCTTATAAATAAAAGTTAAAACTTTATCTGATGAGCAACATAATTAAGTTTTAACATTTACCTATAAGACAGATGATCAATTGACAAATTCACTATCTTAAAAATACCATGAAAATCACCCTATGAGTAAAACTAAACTTATATTTGATAAGCAACATGATACATTAGTTTTAATATTTATCTATAAAATAGTCGTTCTAGTCAATTATACATATCTATTGTCTTGAAATATGTTGAACGCATACCCATACCTTTATGGGAAAAAATAAAACATCTGCCTAATGAAAAAAAAATTGTTAAGTCGGACCAAAAAATGAAAGTGCAAACAACATAAATTTTGACAGTTTAAACTTTAATTACAAAAAATTACGACATTTTGCATAAATACTGAAAATTTCAATTTTGAATCCGTCGAGATACAAAATTAGCTCTCGATACATCCAACGAAGATAAAAAAAAAATTCTTTTTAAAGATATATAATTAGCTTCCAATACATTTTTTTTATTTCGGATCTGTCGATATACATAATTAGCTTCTGATACAACCAAGAAGATACATTTTTTCCTTTGTAAAGATATATAATTAGTTCTCGATATTGTTTTCCCGATTTTAAGTCTGTCGAGATACATAATTAGCTCTCGATTTATCCAACGAAGATATATAAATTAGTTAAAATTTTATAATTACTTTATAATGATGGAGATTTGTATAAATATGGTAAGTTAAGATATATTTTTATGTCATTTTTACAAAATTAAAACTATGGCTTAATAAGTTTATTTTTGTAAAATTTTTGAAGCCTAGAAGTCTCATTTTTCTCCTAAAAATACTTGGCACCTTTCCATTACTCCTTCAGTGAGGTAGGGTTTCCTCATTCGCACTTTGAAAAATTGATATTCCTTTATTTGTTATTATTAGAACTTTGAGTTATGTTTGATATTTTGATATATTTATGCTGTAGTTATTCCCTTTTTATTAAATATATACAAATATTTTGAGAAAATATTTTCCTATTTTCATAACAAAACAAAGAATATAAGTAAGAAACAACTTATTTTTCCAAGAAAATATTTTCCTCCCCATGTTGAACACACCCTAAAAAGGATAGTTTTCGGAGTCAAAAGTTATTTTTATAAAAAGTATTTTTTTTACTCCTTAGCTAAACAGTAAATGTATTTTCTGAAATATATTTTTTCATTTATCAATCAAATACTAGAAAATATTTTTCACTCACCAATCAAACATAAAAAAAATAAGTAAGAAACCAACTTCTTTTCCATAAAAACATTTCCCAAAAAAATATTTTCCATGAAAACATTTTCCTTCGTACCAAACAGACCCTTAATCTTTATTAGCTTAGGGTGCGCACTGAGTTGAGTAATATCATGACCCTTTTATTTGGAATCTTGTAATTGCTTACACATGTAATCAAGCAGTTATATTCTTATTAAAATTAAAAGATTAATTACTAATTAACAAGTTGTTTTACTTTGTTAAGGTAGGTATAGAACATATATAAATATTAAGAAGAAGTTACACTAGTAAGGGCATTCCATGTGTCTAAGGCACTTGAATTAAGTATAATTGCTACACATGCAATCAAACAGCTATATCCCTATCATTCAATTAACAGATTAATTAATAATTATCAAGTTGTTTTACTTCATCAAGGTATACTAGTAAGGGCATTACATATGTCTAAGGCACTTGAATTAATTAATTGTAATTGTTACACATGCAATCAGACAGCTATATCCTTGTTATTCAAATTGGAAGATTAATTACTAAATAA
>NW_025878855.1:0-1657 GCF_002878395.1 Capsicum annuum
GCATTTATTGAGTTTTTACTAACTCCGACAAATATATTATAATGTAGTCTTTCTATTCTTATTTTTAATTCTTTATGTTTTTTAGAAATAATTTGTTTTAATTCTATGTATTTTTGTACTTTATGCATTTATACCATATTTATAATATTTTGGTGGGTATCTAAATCTGATTTTATCATAATTAGGTGGTATGTGTCTCATTCTTCAAGATTTTAAATGGATTATTAATTTTGCTTCAATACTAGATATTAAGGTAATTACGTAGGCTAATCTTTGTGGGTTTTCTTTTGTTTTATTTAGACTTATATATTCTGAATAATTTAAAATTAAAGATTCTTTTATTTTTCTAAAAGCTTCTCTGTTTTTTAAATGGTCTTCTCATAATTAATCAATATAAATTAATCTCAAGTAAATCTAATCTAAATTTAAACATATATGCTACTTCCGTATTATTTAAATAACTGGGCTCTGATACCAATTGTTATACCTTACACTGGATGTACAATGACATTCAAAGAGATCCTTAGGTCATTATTCATGTAAATTAAAAAGAGTTGTTGAATGAGTTAATACATAAAAATGACCCTAAACTTGACACCAAATTATAACTTTGACCTTAAGCTTTGATAGTACACAAATATGACCTTTAACTATTCAAAACCTGAATAAATATGACCTCCGATTTTGTAACCCCATGCGTCAGTCTCACTCGCGCCTACATGAAAAGGTAATCCAATCACACGGTCCCACGTCGTTAAAAGGGCTGACTTGGAGAAAGGTCATATTTGTGCAGTTTTTAATAGTTAAAGGTCATATTTGTGCACTGTCAAAATTTTATTTTTTGTGTTAAAACGACGTCATTTTTATTATTATTATTATTATTATTATTATTATAATTTTTTTATTTATTTCTATAGTAGCAACACCTAACTTTTTATTAATTTTAAATTATTATTATTATTATTTTATTTATTTCTATAGCAGCAACACTTAGCTTTTTTTTTAATTAAAAAAAACAGCCACTAGCTGGGATCAAACCCGCACAGTAGGCTGAAGGAAGCGCCCAAGAAGAGCAAATAACACCACTGAGCTATCTAAGTGTCTTATTTCATGTGGTTCAACATTAATATACGTACATAAATATACATTTTCTATCTTATATATATACAACATAATTCTTTTACAGAGGGGTTCGGGTGAACCTCATGGCAACCACGTAGGTCCGCCCCTCGTTAATTTAATAACAATTTAAATATGTTAATTTGATACTGTTAGTTTAATATACTACTACTACTACTATCCTTAATAACATTAATTTAATAACGTTTATAAAAACTATAATTTTTTTTATTATTAGTATAGTTTCATCTTTAATTTATATTTAAATAAATAATATTTAGATATATTATATAACTTAAATTCGTCCTCTGCTTTATAATATATATACATTCCCGCTCGATTTTTTCGTATGAGGCTGACCCGCCTAATTAATAAATCTTCAATATTATTTTTTTTTCGTAATAACAAAAGAAATTAGATGTCATTTTCATCTTTGAGCCAAAAATAATAAAAAAATAATAGTGAAGAGTCATTTAAAGATCATATTTGTACAGTTTTGAATAGTTAAAGGTCATATTTGTGCACTGTCAAAGTTTAA
>NW_025878856.1:0-2156 GCF_002878395.1 Capsicum annuum
ATCCTACTCCCATCTGAATAGACACTAAACATGATTAACTGAACTGAGTTCATTGAATTTTGTTGACTGACGGAATACTACTGAGATTACTGAAGTACCGAGATTTTTGAGATTTCTGAGATTACTGAGTTCACTGAGTTTTCCTGAGTCACATGATTGACTGAATTCTACTGAACATGTATTGACTGAGGATATCATGAAAACATGACACTGGCTCTAGGCACACAACTAAATTATAGGGTACAAGTACCCTCAGGACTCGATAGCATGAAACTGACAAGACTTGACACTTCTTGAACACATGACCAATATCAACAATTCATAATACAATAAGTTGGAGATTTTATGAAGTACATGGTTATCATAATCTTGTACATGGAAGGAATGCATATAATCAATGTCATAATTCTATATTCTAGCATCATGAGCATTTCAACAACATCTACATTGCACATCAATAGCATGGTAGTCATTTGAACATAAGGATAAAACATGAATCCATCACTTAAGTCACAATTGAACTATATTACATGATTTCTAGTCTTCTAGGCATTTTATCAACACCTTACATGCACTACTTAGGGCATTGGTATAATCATCAACTAACACCTTATAAACCACTCAGTTCATGGATTTAAACTCATATACCAACGTAATTCCATAAAAACACATTGAGATTCCAACTTGGGAACCATACAACAAAAATCACATAAACATAATCAACCCACAACATAATATTCATAACACATGATTTAAAACTTGATTCTTGGGCTTCTTGGTGAAATGAATCTATGAATGAACACTATGCATACCTGAGTTAATGAATTTGGAAGGATTGATGGAGAGTTCTTGTGATTTGGCCCTTGAATTTGAGAGCTAGGATTCTTGTTCTTAAGTAGAGTTGATTTTAATTTGAAAGACTAATTCAAAAGTGAGTAAATGATGCACTATTAGGGTTAAATCCCATGATTGGGCGGAATTGAAATCATGGGAAAAGATCAAACGACCCCTGGGATTTAGTATCACAGAAATTGGAAAATTCTCGATTTTCATCCTTGGTGCGACACGGCACTATCGGACCAAGACATTGGAACTGGACAATTGGGAATCTGTATGGTGGCGTGATGCGGAGCTATCGCATTGCCACTTTGTTTGTGACCTGAAAGTTTGGTGCGATGCGGAGACATCGTAGAGATTCACTGGAAAAGGACAATTGTGAACTGGGCCTTTGACGTGATGCGCCACTATCATGGAGCAACAATGGAAATTGACAATTTTCATTTAAGTTGGCTCCGCGACGCGCTGATGGCTTAGGTGATACATTGTCTCACTAAAAAAGCTTTAACTCTTTGCCCGGGTGTCGGATTTGGGCGAATTTGGTATCGATGGAAAGCTTATTCAATTTTACACACAACAAAAAGAAAAATTTTGAAAATTTCACATGTATAAAAGTGGATTCATTTTTTAAAGCAAGTTTTTAACATTTTTGGGATGATTTTAAGCTAGGTAGAAGTACGGGGTATTACAAAGCTGTGCACAAAGCCAACATTCTGAAACTTGTAGGTGGTTTTTTCTTAGAATCCTATAGGGAAGTTGCAGCTAGATATCCAAAAATACCCTATTAGGAGATTATTGTGCATAATTGATACTTGTAACTTGTCTCAAAGCCGGAGCAATTTGATGTCATGGTAATGCCCAAACTCTAAAAAAATTTGATTGCAAATATGACTGCTGGTTTAGATAGTGGCATAGGAGTCATACCAGGAGGTAATGTTGACGTTGATCAAGCAGTTTTTGCAAGGTGTGTTTGCTGGCAACGAAAAGATATTGAAGCTTAAGAAAGAAAATCCAGTGGCACTTTTTCTGTCATCAACAATGATGCTGAGACATTTTGAATTTCCTTCATTTGTTGATCATTTAGAAACTGATGTACGATATGTAATAGAGAGGAAAAATTCAGGACAAAGGCTGTTGGAGGAGATAACACCACACAAGAAGTTGTTGATGCAGTTATAGATACTTTAGACTAATCAACAGTGACTCTCGGCTAATGTTTAGGAGAATTATTCACTGTCCGGAGATCTACTTTGCCTATTTTTTTGTGCAGCTGCAATTTTGTTTTAGATTTTCGAGAATTTTGTTATTATAATTCTTAT
>NW_025878857.1:0-3782 GCF_002878395.1 Capsicum annuum
ACAAACCGGTGTGCCACGTCCAAATCGTGGACCCTTACTGTCTGTCACAAAAAATGCCATAACTTTTCTCTCAGGTGTCGGATTAAGGTGAAATTGGTATCGTTGGAAAGCTAACTCAATTATCCACAACATGGAGAGTATTAAGCTGGAAAATTTTACATATACAAAAAGTTATACTCATTCAAATTAGACCCTTGTAGGATCAAATACCAAACTTTGGACGAATCAAAGGCTCTTAGCTCAACTTTGTTCTAAGTTATTCTTATGAACATTTTTCACCTCGAAATTACTTCACACACTAGGATGAGAATCGTGAAACATATATTCAAAAGAAATTCATGGGATTGGAGATATCACACATAGGAACAATGCTTAAAAGTCCAACTCAAAAATACGGGGTGTTACATTATCTCCCCCTTAGAATCATTCATCCTCGAATGAGACTGGTTAGACTGAGAGTACTAAACTAAGAAAATTGAGATCACATACTAAACATGCATGACTGGTAATATGATTACATAACCGAGTCTGAGCATGATACATGAACTGAACTGATTTCGTTAATATATGCAATAACGTGAGAATGGTTATAAGGCCGAGATAGAAATGAGAGAGTCAACTTATGAGTAACTATTACTTCAAGCTTGATCTAGTGTTATGACTTAGAGTTGAGAGGTTGAGGACATGAAAAATTGGGTATTACAACATCTCCCCAATGGTATCATTCGTTCCCCGAATAATACTGACTTGGCTGAAATACTAAGGAAAGACTGAGATGATGCACGAGATACTTACGATCTGAATTATGACTAAATATCTGAATCTAAAACATGATGCATGAACTAAACTAAGTTCTCAATTCACATAAATGTGAAAAAATTCACTTAAAAACAATTTTAGACATGGCAAAGTTCATAATTCGATATTATAACATGAAATTCAATTGGATATGTCACGGGAATCGAAACTTGAAATATGAGATAACTCTTCATGGAATCATGCTTGTACTTGAATTGAGTCAAATTACTAAGGAGAAACATAATTTAAACATATTTTGAACATATACACTTTCATAATAATGGATAAACTTATACTTTAAATCAAGAATGGTTTTAGGGCTCCATGGGTGAAAGGGGACCCATGGATGAACTCCCACATACCTTAATTCATTGGATTCTTGAAGAAATCTTTTATTTAAAGCTTCAATCCTTGTTTCCTTGAAATGAAAAGCTTGAATTTGTTCATAGGGGAAAAGAAAGGGGCTTTGTGAGAGTTGATTTGAAGAAGATGGGCAAGTAATGCCCTTTTAGAGGCTATAAATCGTCCTTTGGACGTTCGGGGTTGAGGGGAAAGGACCAAAGTGTCCCTTGACCCTTGTAGAGCTGAAGCAGAGTGGGAGTAGGCTCCTCATCACGTTATATATGTCATTGAGAGAGCAACGCATCGCATCACTTATCGCATTGAGAGACCGGCTTGCTATGTCCAAATCATGGACCCTTACTAGCTCGGACAAAAAATGCCATAACTTTTCTCTCGGGTGTTGGATTAAGGTGAAATTGGTATCGTTGGAAATCTAAATCAGTTATATACAATATGGGTAGTATTAAGCTGCAAAATTTTACGTATACAAAAATTTATACTCATTCAAATTAGACCTTTATAGGATTAAATACCAAACTTTGGACTAATCAAAGGCTCTTAGCTCAACTTTATTGTAAGTTATTCTTATCAACATTTTTCACCTTTAAATTACTTCACACATATATTCAAAAGAAATTCATGGGATTAGAGTTAACACACATTGGCACGATGCTTTAAAGTCCAGCTCGAAAATATAGGGTGTTACATTATCTCTCCCTTGGAATCATTCATCCTCGAATGAGACTGGTTAGACTGAGAATACTGAACTAAGAAAATTGAGATCACATAATGAACATGCATAACTAGTAATATGATTACATAACTGAGTCTGAGCATGATACATGAACTGAACTTATTTCGTGAATACATGTAATGGTGTAAGAATATTTATAAGGACATGATAGAAACGACAGAGTCAACTTATGAGTAACTATTACTTCAACCTTGATCTAGTTTTGAGAATAAAAGTTGAGAGGTTGAGGACATAAAAAATTGGGGTATTACAACATCTCCCCCTTGGGATCATTCATCCACAAAATGATACTGACTTGGCTGAAATATTATGGAAAGACTGAGATGATGCATGAGACACTTACGAACTGAATCATGACTGAATATTTGAATCTAAAACATGATGCATGAACTAAACTGAGTTCTTAATTCATATGCATGTTAAAAAATTCACTTGAAAATAATTGTAGACATGGTAAAGTTCATTATTCGATATTATAACATGAAATTCAATTGTATATGTCATGGGAATCGAAACTTGAAGCATGAGATAACCTAACTCTTCATGGAATCATGTTTGTACATAAATTGAGTCAAATTACTAAGGAGGAATGTGATTTAAATGCATCTTCAACATATACAACTTCATAATAATGGAAAAATTTATAAGCTGCAAAATTTTACATACTGAGATCATCACTGGTAATATGATTACATAACTGAGTCTGAGCATGATACAAGAACTGAACTGATTTCGTGAATATATGCAATGGCGTGAGAATGGGTATAAGACCGAGACAAAAACGAGAGAGTCAACTTATGAGTAACTATTACTTCAACCTTGATCTAGTTTTGTTACTAAAGGTTGAGAGGTTGAGGACATGAAAAATTGGGGTATTACAATATCTCCCCCTTGGGATCATTCGTCCCTCAAATAATACTGACTTGGCTGAAGTACTAAGAAAAGATTGAGATGATGCACGAGACACTTATGAACTGAATCTTGACTGAATATCTAAATCTGAAACATAATGCATGAACTAAACTGAGGTCTCAATTGACATGCATGTGAACAAATTCACTTAAAAACAATTGTAGATAAGTCAAAGTTCATAATTCAATATTTTAACATGAAATTGAATTGGATATGTCATGGGAATTGAAACTTAAAACATGAGATAACCTAACTCTTCATAGAATCATACTTGTACATGAATTGAGTCAAATTACTAAGGAGAAACATGATATAAATATATCTTGAACATATACAACATCATAATAATGAAAAAACTTATATTTTAAATCAAGAATGGGTTTTGGGCTCCATGGGTGAAAGCGGACCCATGGATGAACTCCCGCATACCTTAATTCGTTGGATTCTTGAAGAAATCTTGAATTTGAAGCTTCAATCCTTTTGTTCTTGAGATGAAAATCTTTTATTTATTCATAGGGGGAAAATAAATGGGTTTTATGAGAGTTGATTTGAAGAAGATGGACAAATAATGCCCTTTTGGAGGCTATAAATCGTCCTTTGGACGTTTGGGGTTGAGGGGGAAGGACCAAAGTGTCCCTTGACCCTTGAAGAGCTGAATAAGAGGAGGAGTAGGCTCCATGTCGCCTCATATATCTCATTGTGAGAGAAACTAGTCGCATCACTTATCGTGTTGAGAGACCGGCGCGCCACATCCAAATCGTGGACCCTTACTATCTCTCACAAAAATGCCATAACTTTTCTCTTGGGTGTCGGATTAAGGTGAAATCGGTATCGTTGAAAAGCTAACTCAATTATCTATAATATGGAGAGTATTAAGCTGCAAAATTTTACATATACAAAAAGTTATACTCATTCAAATTAGACCCCTATAGGATCAAATACCAAACTTTGGATGAATCAAAGGCTCTTAGCTCAA
>NW_025878858.1:0-1804 GCF_002878395.1 Capsicum annuum
TTTCCAACTCAGTGTTCGATATCATTAATAGGGCACAAATAATCCAAGTTCGCATTGCGCAGAACTTGTTAAAGGAGAAATTAAAGCACTTTTTACCGAAGCTTTTTCCATACTTACGATTCAAATCTGAAACATCTGATTAAAAGTAATTAACGCTCAATATACCCTTGCTTATTTTCGCATATTAATGTATAATTTCAATTAAAAAAATGCTATTATGTTTGATAAATGACAACTAAAGATAAAATTAAAGTTAAATTACCTGTTATATCGGATAAATAAACATAGATAATTTAAATTCTTCCGAGAATAGATGTTGATAGCGTATGTTTATTTATTATAATTTTTCAATACAAGACGTCCAGATAAACAATTTCTGCATCTCTACTTCCGATACCAGACCGATGAATGCAGTACGAGAAAATTAAATGGTGCAAGAATATGTATCTCTCTACAGGATATTTCACACTAGGACAACATTGAATATAGCATATGGGTGTCAAACCGGCCAAGCCAGGCCGGCCCAGGCCAAACAGTAAAAAAATTAAAACCCACCCTAACTTGGCCCACTTAACCCAACCCGGTCAAACCCACCAAAATTCGGTCAAATCCGGTTAAAAAATCGGTCAAACCCGGTCAAAAATATATAAAAAAAAACTTTCTTTCAATATACATTATATATACCCACCTATATATATTATAAATACGTTAAATAATGTATATACACTATATATATAGTATATACTACATTAGAATTTAAAAAATATATACACATATAAACAATTAGTCAATTACTCATATAAACGCACCATTCAATGTATATATACTACTACATATAAAATATACTACAATATATATACATTACAATATATATAGATATACTTATATACTAATTCATAAAACATATACACATGTATACATTAAATATACAAGATATATACATGTGTATATGCACCATACAATGTATATATACTACTACTTATAAAATATTCTACAATATATATACATTACAATATATATAGATATAGTTATATACTAATTTATAAAACATATACACATGTATACATTAAATATACACTTATATAGAAGATATATACATGTGTATACACACTATTCAATGTATATATACTACTACTTATAAAATATACTACAATATATATACATTACAATATATATATAGATAACTTATATACTAATTTATAAAACATATACACATGTATACGTTAAATATACACTTCTATAGAAGATATATGCACAAATATACAGAACATATGCTACTTAATATAATAAATTAATAATATTTGGTAGTAAATTAATAAGAAATTAGAAGTAAGTTTAATTTAAAGTAGAAAACTAGAAATTCAATTTAAAATTTTAAATCGTTAAATGAAAAAATATAAAAAGCAAGGACTAAGGAGTGAATGAATTTGGGGAATTTTATTGATTGCAAAATGATCCAAAATTTATAATTTACATGAATGAAAAATCTACAAATTATGCATCATTTTTTCCAGCTCATTCATGTTAATATTAACGGGAACTTGCATAGGATAGTTGAAGTCAACGGGGCAAAATCATACATTGGACTTGATTCTGCTAAGTTCTCCCGTGAAGTAATAATTTCTTCAAGTTTCAGCTCGTCGCTTGGCTCTGGTTCCATTTTTTGGTTTTTTCTTTCCGCTCTAATTCAATCTCTGAGGCAAACTAGAACATTCATTGCATTGCTTCCCAATGAGTGTCGGTTGTCTCCAAGCTGTTGTCGTCCCTGATTAAAGGCGCTCTCTGATGCAACGGTTGACATTGG
>NW_025878859.1:0-1653 GCF_002878395.1 Capsicum annuum
CCTAAACACTAGTTCACTATTAAAGTCACCAAAACTTAAGCTTTTTCAACTAACAAAGACACCAACGAAACTAATTCACTTTTAAAGTCACCAAAAGTTAAGCATTTTCGACAAATAAAGTAACCAACAACATCACCTCCTAAACACTAATTCACTATTACAGTCACTGGCACTTAAGCATTTTCAACAAATAAAGTAACCAATAACATCACCTTCTAAACAAATGTTCACTTTTAAAGTCATCTGCACTTAAGCATTTTGAACAAATAAAGTAACCAACAACATCACCTTTCAAACAAAAGTTCACTATTAAAGTCACCGGCACTTAAGTATTTTCAACAAATAAAGTCACCAACTAAACCATTTTCAAGCAACTATGTATCAAAACAAAAACAAATTCAAAACAAAAAAATACCCTTCAAAGTCCCTACACTTAACCATTTTCAAGTTACTAAGTCATCAAACAAGTCACATTCAAAACACAAAATCCCCTTCAAACTTCCTACTCTTAACCACTTTCAACCTACCGTGTCACCCTTAAAGTCCCTACACTTAATCATTTTCAACCTACCAAGTCACCAAATCATTTTCAACCTACCAAGTACCTAAACATTCAAGATCAAGTTCACAAAACAATTTTGAAGCAACAACAACACCAACAAGATGTCAAGACCAATGCTAGTGAATCACACAAGGCCACACACTGCTTCACTAGACTTCAATATGAACAATCAAAGAAAGATAACAACAATAGTGAATCGTACAAGGCCCCACACGGCTTCACTATGTCCACATACCTTTGATATTTTTCTTAATTTCTTGATATTTCAAAATGACAGCTTCAATCTGCTTATAGATTCTCTCACGGAAAACTGCAATATCGAAAATAATGAGCTTAGCAAAATTGTAAAAGGGGTGTACCTTTTACCCAAACACTATAGCTAAATATGATTACGCTTACTAAAAGGGATAAAAATGATGGCATAAGGTGCATTCAACAATCAAAAGTGGATCATGATACACTCTTTGTTGTAAACTGTGAACGTAGTACATGACTAAAAATACTGGAAGTGAACTTAACAATGATTTGATGTGTTAGGCTCGAATAGTATCTATATCTGTTTATCTAACCACAATCTCTTTGACCTTATATTTAGCATAGAATTATCAGTGGAGAAATAATTTTACAGCCACACTTCAAACAACAAAGTTACAATCCAAAGCAGTTTTACAGGAAAACTAAATAGGCTCAAAATATTAGTCCTATGCCAGTAATTTGTGCACATTATAAACAAATGGCCAAAAAAAAAATTAAAATAACGCAAATAGCCAATTGTTGGCTGATTTACACACATTGAAAAGATCATAAAATGCGCCAATCAGTACATTGTAGGTGATGGTCAACATACAAAATAAATGACCATGAATCCAATCAACGATCAACACTTGATGATGAAGACAAGAACTAAAGAGGAACCTACAACAAAGAGAAGCAAACTATGAAGCAATTCATGCCTATAGAGTAAATTCAAAATGTGAGTCCAACAACCCTTAAAAGAAAATCAGCAGAGCAGCAAGGAGAATCCACTTACCATAAATAGGCATGTGACGTTTCAATTGTAAAGATTTGACATTCTTTCTTAGTTTTTGTTT
>NW_025878860.1:0-4304 GCF_002878395.1 Capsicum annuum
TAATTTTACTATATTGCCCTTAATTAATTATTATAAGTCAGTTATGTGCTAAAAATTAATAATATTTAATTAAAAAAGATAAAATAGACATTTATGATATGTTTGTTTTAAAAATAATTTTACTATATCACCCCTAATTAATTATTAAAAATTATGTATATATTAAAAAACTAATAATATTTTATTTAAAAGTAAAATTTACATTTATAATATGACTGCTTCAGCTACTTCAATCATAATTTTACTAAATATCACCCTTAATTAATTATTATAAGTCATCTAATTATTAAAAAAATTAATAATATTTAATAAAAAAGGTAAAATATATAAAATGATAATTAACTTTTGATGTTTTAAACTAACTTGATGTTTTATATGAGGTCCACTTAAATTTTTTTCACAAATATTTTCTTTATAGTAATTTTGTTATATCACTTTTAGTTAGTTATTGTAAGTCATTTAAAACATATCTGTTTTGTTACTTCAATCGTGGTTTTACTAAATCACCCATAATTAATTATTATGGCCATCAAAGCATTGTGTGCTTAAATTGGAATAGAAAAAGTATTATAAATCACAATAATTAAAAAATTAAATTATTTTAAAAATATAATTGACTATCGATGACACAAAAATTTGGACAAGGAGAGTAATATATATTATTTGAAAATTACATAAAAAGTATTATAAATTACAATAGTTAACAACTTAAAATATTTAAAAATAATTTAATCTGTTATATATTTTAAAAAATATGTAAAAAATACTATAAATCACAATAATTAAAAACTTAAAAAATTTAAATGATATAAAATATTTAATTGACTCTCAAAATTATATTAGTGTACCTTAAATTGGAATAAAAGAAAATTATTATAAATCACAATAATTAAAAACTTCAGTTATTTAAAAAATATAATTGACTATCAACGCCACAAAAGTTTGGACAAAGAGGGTAATCTATATTATTTAAAAGTTACATAAAAAATATGGATGACTAGATAACCCTTTATCATATGATTAAAGATCTAAACTTAAAAACACACCTAATTTTGTCATTTATATGAATAAAATATACATAATTATCTTGTGAGACTTGGTTCCTTAAAAAATACTATCAAGTAGTTAATATGTTAATTTTGTGTATTCATGTTTTATAATTCATAATTCAAATTGACATCAATTTAACATATATAATTAAAATATTTTAATGTTGGACTTGTACTGATACGGGGCATGCTCCTCTAGTATATTATATATGGATGGATATGAAATAAATATGGAAGTAGGGTGTGTTTGGTATGATGAAAAATATTTTCCATGGAAAATAAGTTGGTTTTCTACTTATTTTCTAATGTTTGGTTGGTGAGTAAAAAATATTTTTTGAAAACTATTTTATGGTGTTTGGTCGGTGAGTAGAAAATATTTTTCAGAAAAATAATTTTAGTTGTTTGGTTGGTGAGCAAAAAAAAATATATTTTAAAAAATACTACTAACAGTTAACTATATATCACCGGGTCTAGCAACTCAACTACATGTAGGAACTAATTTAAGCATAGATAATACCAATATCGAGTACCAAAACATTACAAGTCACTAAAATTTAAGCAACTACTAATTATACAATTCAAACTTCCTAATCAATATTCTCTCAAATACACAAAAGAGAGAAGTTTGGTAGCAAATACCCAATACATTATCAAAAACAAAAGTGCGGGAACAATAGTTGCTTCCAAACCCTATGAAACTAAGTTCTTCCAACACATAGGTGTCACTATTGTTGTTGCTTGAATCTTTCCAACCACACTTTATGAAGAATTTAGTTTTTGCCATGAATGCATTAGCTAAAGCGTCGCTTAGCACCAAATAATCAAAAGCATAACTGAGGAACTCTTCCTTATAACCTTCCATTGCCATAACTTCTTCATTCAACTTTGTCACATCTAGACAACTATAAACCATCCATCAATTGCCGTTGCCACTTATTCAAACTTTATTGATATATCACCTACAACATCTTGCACCTCAAAAGAACGTTTTCTTTTGCGACTTGCCTTGACTTGAGAAGCTTAAATCACTTGAACATCCTTTTTTGTGGATGGTTCTTCAATGTCATATCATTATCTTTCTCAGAAAAATAATCAAAATTTATATCTTCAAATGACTTGGCACAATCTCCCCTAGCCCGATCATTCCCACACGCAAGAGACATTTCGTCAAATATATTAATTTTTTTGTTGATGAACTTATCATGATTGGGATGTGCCTAAAATACAAAGATTAGAGAAAATTTGATATCAAGTTTATTTGGCTTTAATAGGTTAGTGTAACATAAACACACCATAACAAGCACAACAACTAAAAAAGATGGATACAGTAAAGTATAAAAAAAATTCTCAATCAAATACAAAAGTTGGTTCAACTGTTTACAAGATTGACAGCACAACATTGACAAAAACATAAAATGGAAGAAAATATAAAAACACACAAATATAGGTTAGTCTTTTTTTAATCCCTCCCTAGGAGTTCCCACCTTTTTTTGCTCCTTTGGTGACTCGAACCTTTGAGTTGGAGATAGGAAAAACAGGGAGATGCTAACAGAATTGATAGATTAGCATAAGTTTGTTCTTCAAGAGTGCAATTAAAAGAGTTAAAACAAATTCATATAGGAAGGTACCTTCTGGTTTGTAGCGGCTCTTTTCTTCAGTGACAACTGCCTGTACAATATATAACAATCTTAATGTAAAAGAAGTGTACTAAGCAAATACTAGAGTCAGTTCAGAATGTTATTAGGAATAGTTGAAATTACTTTACAAATAATCAAACTAGAACTAGATAAGATTTTGGGGTTTACACTTTAGATTCCCGGAAAGAATTAATTCCTGAGCATTGTTGAAACACTAAAACTTGATATTTCAAGGAAGTCGGGTCCTTCAAGTTAGTTATCAAATAAAATGCATTCTATTGTAGCTCTATTAAGTGAAGGTCATTAATCTAAAATCTTTTCTTTATCATTTCAATAAAAAAAAAAAGCATAATATATAGATAGACCCTCAAACTTGGCCTAAACTGCAGAGTAAATAGTTCCAACTTTTCAAGTGCACATCCAGACACCTCAATTCGTCCCCACAGTGTCCCGTGGACACCCAGTGCTGATGTGAAAGATAAATTTGGAGATCTCTAGATAATTCTGTAAGTTAGAGTATTCAACTGACACAGGAGAACGAGTCGAGGTGTATAAATGTGCATCCTCAAAGTTGGAGTGTTTAAAGAGTCTACCTAGTATCTATATATAATTCCAAAAAAAAAAATACGTTAAGTCTTCATTTATAAAAAACTCTTTTATAATGTCTTTACAATTTAAGAAACTTTGCATCCTAACTGTGAACAACAATAACAACAACATACCCGATATAAATCCATAAGTTGGGTCTGGGGAGGGTAGGATTGAAAGAAGTGTAATAAAAGCAGAATTGAAAGAAAAATAATGGCAACATATAGCAAGATACTGTAACACCCCGTATTCAAGTACGTGTATTGGTCTTATTTATATGGAATTAATTTTTTTTTATTTTAATTTTACCGGAATTTGCCCGTCGATGGTTCCATGCGAAGGGTATTGAATAAGCTTTCCAACAATATAAAGATTTCCAAAAATAGGTAGATTTTAGATATAATCGAGCCCGTTCAAAACTATAAAATGGTGGCCGGGATATTTGGGAATAGTAAATGTCTAGGAAAATTACCTGCACACAACTACTGAGGCCAGCCGAATTTTTAGGTCAACTTCGAATGATCATAACTCTCTTAATATAATAAAATGGGAGATCTGCAACCTATGAAAATAAAGATCTTTGAGTCTTCTTTCCAATGCAATTAGTTTCATCCAAATCCAACGTCTGAGTAAGGAGTTATACTCGTTTTACTTCAGCCTATCAAAACAGATTTTTAGGGTTAATTTCAAATGACCATAACTCCTTGTACAGGACGAACTGGGTGTCCTACTAATATGAAATGAAAGACCTTTGAATTATCCTTCCAACGATACCAATTTCAACCAAATCCGATATCGGATCAAAGAGTTATGGTCGATCTACTTTAGCTTATCAAAATAGTCCACCAAAGGACAGATTTGACATTATTTAAATTTTAAAGGCATTTTGGTCATTTTGTATTATATTATGGACGGGAATATGTGTATATATACATGTATATGAGTTCAAAAACTCATTTTCATCATTAATCATTGAGGAAGAACAAACCCTAGCCAAATTTGACCTTTAAATTACTTTTGATTCAACCGT
>NW_025878861.1:0-2062 GCF_002878395.1 Capsicum annuum
TTATTTAACAAATTGGTTCATCCAAGAATCCAACTTCTTGAATGTGAAGACGACATGTATTCTCTCTTAATAATTAAGAGTTGTAAAGTAATATTCAAACTCAAAACAATGTAACTGATAATGTCATGCAAGTTATTGGAATTGCTTTACATGATGTTTGTATATTATCTGATGCAGCAGATCTCGTGATATAGGTGCAGTAAAATGCATGCATTGCCAACCACTAAATTACTTCACTGACGGATAAGTTCATGTTGCCAACCTGAACAGTGAAGCATGACAAGTCCATGTCTATAAGTTGTACAATCATGAAACACGACAAGTATACAAGGGGCTGTTTTTAGTTTGGAAAGTTGGGTGTTTTCACGAGATCGAATATAAATTTTACAAGCATAAATAATAACTAACATAATGGTAGAATTGTATCCAACCAAAGTGAAGATGGGTTTTGAACCTCATATGATATATTTTATTAATTTGTAAATTAAAAAAAAGAAAAGAAAAATTTACCTCACAAGATGGGATTTTTTTTTTTTTCCGGCCAGCACATTGGAGATCGTTTTTAGGCAAACCATCGTCATCAGTGTGATAAGATGAGGAACGCATCGGTGAATTTAGTCCAATATTTATTTTTTGAAAAAGGAGTTAATTTCTCAAATGATTACTTAATTAACGATTTTTGTTTTAGAAAATTATTTAATTTTATAACACAAAACTTACTCAACTAATGATCATTATCTCATAAAGTCACTCAATTTTGTTTTATAACAGAAAAGTTACTCAACTATTGTCATTTCACATACAAACTCGGGGCTTTGAGCTAAAAGTGTAGGTGACTCAAGTTTTAATAATTGAGTGTAGGTGACAACTACTGTATTAAGGATTAAAAAAGTAACAAAAGTTTGAAAATAATCCCCAAGTTTTTTAATTTACACTTTGATTCAATGTAAAACCTAATATAACTAGAAACGGAGGACAAAAAAGGTGTTTTCTCTCTCCTCTCATTTATTGGATTTTTGTTAAAAGAGCTCATATGTTTGTCCCCTTGTCTAAGGTCTTGTCTTTAATTTTAGTTAAATCAATTTAGTTATTACTAATAATTGTTTAATTTGAACCATTTCAAATAAAATTGATCAATTGATCATTCTATTTAGGACGAATACACTTAGTTGATTATGTAATTACTATGAAATTAATTGAAATTGTAAGTGGACTTATCAATTCATCTTTAATTTAGTTAAAATAAATTTAGTTATTACTAATAACGACTTAATTTGAATCATTTCAAATAAAATTGGTCGATTGATCAATCTCCTCGAGACGAATACACTTAATTGATCATATAATTACTATGAGGTTAATTGAAGTTGTAAGTGAACTTATCAATTTATTTTTAATTTTAGTTATATCAATTTAGTTATTACGAATAATGGCTTAATTTGATTCATTTCAAATAAAATTGGTCAATTGATCACTCTATTCATAACGAATACACTTAGTTGATCATTTAATTACTATAAGATTAATTGAAATGGTAAATTCATCTTTAATTTTAGTTAAATCAATTTAGTTATTATTAATAATGATTTAATTTGAATTATTTCAAATAAAATTGGTCAATTGACCACTCTACTAGAGACGAATACACTTAGTTAATCATGTAATTACCATGAGATTAATTGAAATTATAAGTAAACTCGTCAATTCATGTTTAATTTTAGTTAAATCAACACAACTATTACTAATAATAACTTAATTTGAATCATTTCAAATAAAATTAGTCAATTAATTATTCTACTAAGGATGAAACACTTAATTGATCATGTAATTATTGAGATTAATTAAAATCGTAATTGAACTTACTAATTATCTTTAATTTTAGTTAAATCAATATAGTTTTTTCAAATAATGATTTAATTTGAATTATTTCACATAAAATTGGTCAATTAATCATTCTACTCAGTACGAAACACTTAATTGATCATGTAATTACTACAAGATTAATTGAAATCGTAATTGAACTTACTAATTCATCTTTAATTTTAGTTAAATCAATATAGTT
>NW_025878862.1:0-1398 GCF_002878395.1 Capsicum annuum
CGAAATCTCTAACATTACAATATCTATCATAAATTTGAAACATAAATAGGACAAGTCACCCAGTAGACCATAAAAAGAATGAAGCAATGAAATATGAAAATAAGGCCTTCTAAAATAGAGAAGGCTTACCAACTGCAACTTCAACACATATGAATCTACTGCTGAATAGAACCGCGGGACGGTGCCTCAGATCCTGAGATATAAGGGGTCATTACATATGTACTGGTTCGTAGAGTAATCCAAAATAATGTATGTATATATATAACATAGATGAGAGCAATTATGAAACATTATCCATGAAATAGTTAAAAATACATGGGCAATTTCAATAACCTTAAAACAATCTTGTCAATGCAAGTCTAATCTTTGTGCTACTTCTGAGTTAGGTAGTACACCCCCACAAGTCTAATATTTCATGGGCTATTTGGAATCCGCCATTAACTCGACAGGAAATTCCCCAACTCAAGTTTGCTGCAAGAGTTGGAGTTGTTGATTCTGATACGCCACAGGGCACTAGGCTAGCGTATAATCCCTCTTGGGAAAATAACAACTCATATCGGCAAAACACAATTTTAGGTAAAGAGTTATCTGAAATAGTGCCTTCTTTGGGTAACCACCTAACATCTTTTAAGGATATTTTTAGCGTTTTCTAAACAAGCATCTTTCTAAAATAAATTTCTAAAAAATCTGAATAAAATCTGACTTATGTTCTACTCAGAGTCTGTTATGGCATTATCTGTTTTGGTATCATCATACCAAGACTTTCAAGTCATATTTATGAGCCATAAAATATCATGTTATAGTCTCTTCATTTGAAACATAAAGTTTGGACCACCATATCATTCAAACAGTTCAAAAGAATTCATACTTCAAAACATATGTCAAATTATGCATAGAATCCTTCTTTTCAACATTTCAACAAACATTTGGTGGTCATGTATTTTTGAAAAACCATGCAATTCTTTCATTATATGTCTTCAACATTTATCAACATGTAAAACCCCCTCTCATCAATTTAAAATCAATCTTAAATCATTTAAAAATAGTCAAGAACATTGATACCATGCTTCTAAATATACCATTCTTCAATTCGTAACATGAGAAAATCAAAAGATGTTGCTACCTGAGAGGGAGTGTAAATAGTCATGCTCTCAATTTAATTATTAACTTTAAATGCATACATACATATATATATATAAACAAAAATCAATTTTTCTTTAAGGAAAGGCCTCAAGACCAAAATAATAGATCAAAATTATTCACAATGCATAATAGTAAATTTAGATCATGTAGTTTAGGAAAACCCACGTACCTTAGATTACAAAGTTTAAAGAGTAGAATTCGAATCTTGATTTGTTCCTGGAAATTTTGGACTTAAAGATTGATTTCTTGCTTTCT
>NW_025878863.1:0-1993 GCF_002878395.1 Capsicum annuum
GTCTGAATAAAAGACGAATTGATTTTTTTTAGTTAGGTTGGGTATCGAGAGGTAAATAAAATGAGTGAGATAATTTTTAAAGCCATGTCTTATTGTTTGAAATTCAAAAGAATTAATTTTAACTTGGTAGATGGCGAGAGTATAAGTACACTATCCACTTGAAATTACAGTAATAGAGGGGCATATATTTATCTTTCTTTCTATTGTTATATAATATGTAGAAAATATGGAGGAGGTCGTATTTTATGTTTCCTTGAAATTACATCACTATTGACCATTTCTCCTAGTAAGACCGGCTTTGTTACTGTTGAAAGTTTTTTGACACTCTCATCGAAGAAAAAAGAATCATTTAGCTTTTATAGCCTCCGTTAAGATTTGAACATTTGGTCAAACTTTTTCATTATTTTTTCCTTTTTCTTTCTTTATTTATTGGTTCCAACATTTATATAAATGCTACCTGCGGAAAAACTAAATGGAGAGATTAATGGAGTAAATCAGGAAAATTCAGAATCTGATAAACAAGATAACAGATTAATCGGTCAAGAAGTCATGGAAAAGCTGGAACTCGAAGAACAAACAAGTTGTGAAACTGAAGTTTTTGACTTATCAAGAAAACAACCGGTATCTGATGAAGCATCCCATCAACACCCAAATCAAAGCAACCCCACAAACCTTTATTGGCCAACTGAAATTCTCTCAAGGCTCGATTCAAGTCTGTTTTTAAATCATGGAGTTCTTTGATTAGTAGCCATGAGTTTACCAAATATCATCTAAGTTTATCAGCTAAAAATAACAAAGACTACACTAACCATAGTGTTATGTGGAGGATAGCCCAACCAGAATTCAACCTTAAGGAATGACCTACAATGGAGGAAACTAACTAGCATTATCACATGAAAAACTCCGGTATAGCTTGTGTGATTGAGGGTTCTGTCAATGGATTGATTTCATTGATGGAATGGCGTAGTTTAAGAGAGAACAAAACTAACAGATACTAAAAATCAACTGTGTGAAAGCTTAGAAATAAAGATTAACACTACTCCCCTAATTAATAAGTAGCAGAAAAGTGAGCGGAATCAAGATAACGTCCTTATTTTGTTCAAAAAAGGAAATTAATATTATGTGTGTGTATATATAATCCGATGTGTAACCAAAATCCTAGGGTCAGAAGATTAATTAATAATTTCACTTTCTCCTCGAAGTGATTAACTATTGAAATGACAAACAACACTTACATTAACTTATATACATTATTAGTATAATTTTTTTATTTTTTTTTACTATCAGATCATTTAAAGAATATTTATAAATTTTAAGTTTTTCTTATTTAACCGGCTTTAAACAAGATATATCAATGAGTTATTTAATTAATCGTGTAAAGCATTTGTACATATTTATTTGTTGTAGGATTTAGCTTATATAGGTGATTTTTGTAATGATAGTGTAATTTGACCTATTAATTTATATTGAATGTTTGTTTTATTTCTAAGATGTTTAAAAATAATTGACATTTAAAATCTAGCAGTGTAAAAAGAATAGACTTTCGGTACATAAAATTATTAACTCATTCTGAAAAAGATAATAACATGTAATTTCCTTCCCAAATGTGAACTATTTTTTTTGGGTGGTATTTTGAAGTGAGATATAGTATATAAATTACTTTCTTTTCAACCAACTCCAATATTTTTTTTTATTTTTGCTTTCTTTCTTTATAAGTTGCAAGGAATTTAATATATTAGGAATCATTAAAAGAATAAGATGCAAATCGCAAACAAAAATAGACATTTAAGGGCAAAATAACAAAGAACTCATTAATTCAGTAAATACTTAATAGTTCTAGTGAAATATGTACACACTGATTTTAGTACTATGAATCTAGGAAGAACTGCATCGTCATTCTCACACATATACCCTATCCTCACTCACTGGAAATAAAAAAAAGTTCTTTCTTGCTTTCTTATTTTCTTGTATTAACCTTCTACATGACTGATCT
>NW_025878864.1:0-2948 GCF_002878395.1 Capsicum annuum
GCTCTTAGTGGAATGACTTGTTTTACAGGTGCAAGCATTGGTGCAATGAATGCACCTCAGAACAAGTGGCTGCTCTTAGCGGGATGACCAGTTTTGCACTTGGTAGATCCGTGATATGAATGCACCTCAGAACATGGTGGCTGTTCAAATCAGAATGACCTAGTTTTGCAGGTGCAAGCATTAGTGCTATGAGTGCATTCTGAACACGGTGACTTATGATAGTGGGATGACCAGTTTTGCACCTTCTAGCATTGGTGCTATGAATGCACCTTAGAACATGGTGGCTACTCATAGCAGAATGACTAGTTTCTCAGGTGCTAGCATTCGTGCAACTAGTGCACCTCAGAACACAGTGTCTGCTCCTGCTCAGTTACCTCCCTTCGTCCCCTCATCTAATTTTGGTGTTGAGGTATGACCCAATTTAAACATTCCCTTTGATGTAGAAGGCATTTTTGATCTGCATGACCTGCGCACTTACTAGATGTTCTGAGTTGGTGGAGAAAGGCTATTAGTGTTTGGTATTAGTTTTTCAAAACCAGATAGTGATACTACACTTGTGTTTTGAAGACTTATTCCATTATGCTATTCGGTATTACTCTTCTTCGTCTATTCTGCTTTTGGTTGAAATTCTTAAATAGAAAACTGAGTTAGAAATTGTTTTCGAGTTTTTGTAAACTCTTTACTTTGCCGTTTTTTTTTGATGCCAAAACATCTTACAAGCAAAACGTTCAGGCTAGAATGAAATGCTACTTAGCTAAGTTTATTTATATATTCTCATGGCTACCTGATCATAAAATAAATATAATGCTATGACGAGTTGAAAATCAAATTGATACGATTGCAAGAATGGGAACAAGAAGTAATTTACTAGCCGCCACCTAGGTGGTTTGGGGGGGTTGAAATGTTGAGATCTTTTTACTACATAACTGAATAGTCCAAATGTCATATCTAGACTTTAGACCTGGTACGCACCCGATACTATTCCTAATACGAGCGAAAATTTTGGCATATGTCATGAGCATACAACTAACATAATGAATAGAGAGGAAAAAAAATAGTATCATATTTCTTAAAGGACAGTCTTTCATCAATGTTCATTTATATCACTTAACGTCTGAAGATACAATAGTAATGACAAATAAGACTAAAAATTACAAGATCTGTCTAGCAACTAAATAAGTCTGTGAAGCCTCTAATAAGTACTAACACTGAAAGGAAAGAAAATATAATGAAGTCATCATATCTTGTCCAACCTCCAGATAGGAAAGAGGCTCACCAATAGAAGAAGATAGAGATCCTAATGAGGCGCCTGACCGCAGACATGAGAGACAGAACCATGAAACGATTGAGCACCAAAGACGGTCAATACGTGGAATGTATTGGTATGCAAAACCATTTAAGGAGGGTAGTACTTCAAGAGATAAGAAATGACAGTAAAATTCAAACGTGAAAGAAGACAACTGCAAAGGAACAACAATATAAGCTAAATTTATGATTAAACATGTAAGGTAGATTTAATTCCTTTGATTTTTTGTGGGAGAAAGTAGTAAACCGTCATAATCCACCATGTGAGCGCATGGAGTCTGATCTCAGTCTGATCAGCTAAGCCATCCAATACCTTGTCGGGGATAGGACATGGAATGACATAATTCACTAGCATCCATGGTTAGCCACTTTTCAGGACACATGATAAAAAGAGTCATCCGACTTGTGGAATAATATATATCCTATGTCGGCAAACATAGTTTCGGGTATTTGTTATTTAAACCTATGCCTTCACGGTCAATTAACTAACTCCCTTAAGGTCATGACATTATCTTACTTATTTATATTCAAAGTGTTAGCCTCATTAGGCTCATGTTAATAGTTTAGACATTTTAGGCTCATCTTCATGGTTTAGCCGTTTTAGGCAAATGTTCATACTTTAGACATTTTAGGCTCATCTACATAATTTATCCACTTAGGCTTATGTTGGGAATTCAACCGCTTTGGGTTCATAAGATTTAGATTTAGCACCATTTCAGAGCATTTCCAAGCATTATAGAGTAAATTGAAACTTTACAGCTAGAAGTCATAATTCTTATTCAACTGTGGACTTAATTTCAATTGACTTGTTATAATGAAATAATTAAATTAAGGATTCATCCCTTTACTGTAAGAAAAGAAGAAGAAAACTAAAGCCTCAGAGACCTTCAAGTTCTTAAATCATGGATTTTACAGAACTTAATGAATTAAGGTATAATTATGAGCGTTCCAGTTAAGATTCATAACTTTGAGTTTTATTGGCAAACATCTTCTGTGAAACATCTTAATCATCTTTATAGGATGTTGTAATTTAACTACTGGGACATAGCAAGAATGTGATCTGCTAGAAAATCTTTGATTAGGGGAGCACAATGAAAGGGTAGTAAAAGATGGGAGAATTAGGTAACAAGGAAAACATGTAAATAAGAGGATGTAAGTCACACGAGAAGGTTGGTCAATTAGTCTATGTTAGTAAGGTAACTGAAATAAGATTAAGGAAATGGTCTCTTCTATCTGCAAGTGTTTATGCAATCTTCACGTATTTTGGTTAGTTTTTGTGGTTATAAGTTCCATTAATTTTTGTTATCGATTATTAGAAATAGAACCAACCGAAGCCACCTTCAATTAGTAATTACACATACTTGTTAAACTTAAGGAGATTTAGAGTGTCAACATATAATCTGGCACAAATATCAGCTTAAGAGACTAGATGGAACTATTCTTCTGTCGGAATAGGATTTCACCAAAAACAAAAAATGAATAAGTATTCATGATCTAAGGTGATTTTCAGATTTCCTGAAAAGTTATTAATAGAATTAACATAATGGATGAAGATAAAGAAATTCCATATTTCCCAGAGAATTTATTAAAGAACCCGTACATGTTAAGAGTAATTTGAACTAAGAGAAACAATAAAACATGAA
>NW_025878865.1:0-4803 GCF_002878395.1 Capsicum annuum
TTTTTTTTTTTAAAAAATTACATTTAAAATTTAAATTTTCATTATAAAAATTGTGGTCAAACATAATTTCAACTTCAACTTTAAAAGTTTTAAATAAAGTGTTTTTTTTTTTTCATTACATACACCTACTTAGGTATCCGTTGTTCTCCTTTTGAGAAAGATCAATTTAAAACTCTACTTAGTTTTTCTTTTTCTTGTTTTTTTTTTTTTTCAAAAATATGATTTGTTTTCCTTTTCTATGTTAATAAAATATTTCAGTTCTTTTTAATAGTATATATAACTAGTTATATATGAAAATATGGAAGCACCATAATTATAGAGTCCAAGGCAGTTGGCTAAGTGGCCTAATGAACGAGACATACATGTCGTGAAATGATTAGATTTTTTTTGACTTGAGCTGGTCTGATCCAACGCTTATCTTGTAGTCTTTAGTTGTACTTTAAAAATAAAAAAATTACATAATAGCACTAATTAACTTATCATATCTAGTTAAAATTTCTATTATTTAATTTAATTACATCTCATCCTATATTTCTTTTTCTCTCTCTAAAACTGACGGATACATCACAGAAGAATGTGATACATTTTAACTTTGAAAAATAAATATTTCTTCCATCATATCTTATATAGGCCAAACACATCGCCATACCCCTAAACTTGTTTCGAACTTTTATTTTGACACTTCAACTAAGCATTGTTCATTTTAAATAGGAAAAATCATCATTTTCACCTTAAACTATACTCGAAAAGTCGAAGACACACCTAAATTATTGGAGTGACCTAATACACACCTAAACTATAAAAAAGTGAAACTATTTACCCCTCCAAACTGATCTGGCAAAGAATGTGATATCGCATTCCTACACGCGCGTGAAAAGCAGAAGAGGAAATTAAAAGCTTATTAAAACGTACACGTGTCATTATTCAATTGCATTTTATCAATCAATTATATTTAATTAGTTTTTAATTTATATTTATATAATTTTTATTTTCTTTCTTTACCTTTTAATTTGTTTTTTCTTTTCTTTTTTTTCTCGTCATCTCTGTCTTCTTTCATGTTTTCTCATTTCTTCCTTAACTCCATTTCTTGTTCCTTACCTCCTCTCAACCTCCATCAATTCATCAATGAATTCACAAATACACTTATCCTTTTATTTTTTTCCCTTTATTATTACAAGTAGGAAGAAGTTTGTTATTATTGCTAGGTCCTTTTGGTTTTGTTAGAAAGAAATAGTACAAATATAATTTGATATTGATGCGTTCTATCCAATTTATAATTGATATTTCTCTGTGAATTTGAGTATTATTTAGACGAAATTTACTCAATTTTAATTTAAATTAGATTGTGGGTTTTTCGAAATTTTACAAAATTGGATTATGGGTATCTTGAATTTCACGAGTTGGATTGTGGGTTGTTCGAATTTTACAAAATTGAAATGTGGGTATCTTGAATTTCACGCGTTGGATTCTGTGTTCCTTGCATTTTACTGAATTTTGTTGTGGGTTTCTCGAATTTTACAAATTAAATTCTAAATTTATCGAATTTTATTAAGGTGAGTTATGGATTTCTTGCATTTACGAATTGAATTGTAAATAAGTTGAATTTTATCGAGCTGAGTTGTGGGTTTCTTGAATTTTCAAGAATTGAGTTCTGTGTTTGCATTTTACGGTCTGGGTTATGATTTGCTCGAATTTTATCAAATTGGATTGTGGGTTTCTAGAATTTCACAAAAAATAATGAAAGATTCTGAAACAGTGAAATGATTAAAGTGATTTTGTTTGTCGGATTCGGATTGCTTTGATCCGATCGAATCCGTTTGTTTATCAGTAAATGGGCTTTGCCTAGATTTTAACTAAAAGAAGAAGGATTGAAGGAGATGATATTTTGGAGTTTTATGTATATATGGATAGAGGTGGTGGAGATGGAAAGGGGGGGGGGTGCTGGTGATTAATTTAGTGAAAAAGAAAAAAAAGGCGAAAAAAATATGTGTTTGACACGTGTCAGCGCGTATATACACATTCAAGATAAAATCTGATTATGACATTTCAAGGGGTAAATAGTTCCATTTTTTTATAGTTTAGGTGTGTATTAAGTCACTCCAATAGTTTAGGTGTGTCTTCGACTTTTCGAATATAGTTTAAGGTGAAAATGATGACATTTTCCTTTTAAATACTCGAAGTAGTGTTGTGTTGTGTCATTTTGACTCCTCTTTGATAATTAACAAAACTGATAAGGAGAGTGTAATACACTCTCCGATGACGTGGCACACAACAAATCAAATAATTACATGTGATAATTTTTTATTATTTAAAAAAAATTAATTAAAAATCTTTTAACACTACCTTTACTTCCCCCCGCCCCCCCCCCGCCCCACACACAATTCTCAAAAACGATTTCACCCCAACTCACGTTTTTTTTTTTGTTTTTAGATTTCATTAAATTTTGATTCTTTCAATTTGTTGTATGTTTATTTTTTTTTAATTTTAAATTATATATTTTTCTTCTCAAAATTGATATTAAGTCATGTTAAAGATGGTGAAATTAGTCATGATTTTTAATAATAAATATTTAAATTTGATGATGAAAAATTTAATGATGATATTAAATTCAATTGTGGTGGGCAAAAATTTTGAAGGTGAATAGTGAAATTAATCATCGAGTTCGGTGAACGCTGAAAAATGGAGATGTTGGAGCTTTGGGTCTAGTTTAGAGGTGATGAGGCAGATGAGGACGAATAGAAAGGTGGCGGCTAAAGATGAGTTTTGGCAATAGAGTTTGCGGCGAGGTCATCGACCATACTCATTGGTTGTTAATGGAGGGACAATGAAGAGTGTTAATTTTTTTTTTTAAAGGTTCAAAAACACCTACTTAATTGTGCGCTGTTCTCCTTTTGAGAAAGATTCGATTTAAAACTCCACTTAGTTTTTCTTTTTTCCTTTTTTTTCCTCAAAAATATGATTTGTTTTCCTTTTTTATGTTAACAAAATATTTCAGTTTTTTTTAATAGTATATATAACTAGTTATTTGTGAAAATATAGAGGCACCATAACTATAGAGCCCAAGGCAATTATCTAAGTGACCTAATGAACGAGACATACATGTTGTAATATGATTAGATTTTTTTGACTTGAACTGGTCTAACCCAACCCCTTATCTTGTAGACTTTAGTTGTACTTCAAAAATTAAAAAAATTACATGATAGCACTACTTAACTTATCATATCTAGTTAAAATTTCTATTTTTTTTTTAAATTACATCTCATTCTATATATTTTTTTTTATCTCTAAAACTGTCGGATACATCACAGAAGAATGTGATGCATTTTAACTCTGAAAAATAAACATTTCTCCCATCATATCTTATATAGGCCAAACACATCGCCAAACCCCTAAATTTGACACGAACTTTTATTTTGACACTTCAACTAAGCATTGTTCATTTTAAATACTCGAAGCTGTGTTGTGTTGTATCATTTTGACACCTCTTTGATAATTAACAAAATTGATAAAGAGAGTGTAATACACTCTCTGATGACGTGATACAAGATCAACCAAGAACACACAAAACACACACTCGAAACAGTCCACAAATTCAAGAGAATCGAGGACCCTTTGAGTGACCCCTCTCGGATTCAAGATCTACAACAAGAACACAATGTAATGAGGTAATTAACACCTACTTTCAGTGAACAACAAACTAAATTAACAACACGAGAATGAAGAACAAAGAACAATAACAATATTATTAAGAACAACAAACACACGACTACAAGAAACAAAATGGATAGATAGATAGACTACATAAATATGTAATCTTAAGAACCCAAGAACCTATTCCCCTTTTGGGCCCTTAACACCACACACAGTGATTCACCTATCTCTTCCGTTGAAACAAGAGGGACCTTGATCTCCCAAGCATCCAACATTTCCAAGCTTGAATCCAACACGAGTGATTCCACACTTAAGTTGATTTCCCTAGTTACGATGTTTCGGCCAAGAGGCCATTTGTCACGCCTCAAATCCTATTGGCGCGGACTGGCACCTGTAATCGAGGAGGCCCGGGAGAACCAACTCATAACCTTATACTTCCCATGTATACCTCTATGACAACCCAAAATTCGGACAACATCATGTCGCATATAAAAGGAAATAATCACCTGTATAAGCTCGAGCACACACATATATATATATACAATACTTGGCCGTTGGAGCCATCACGTCTATTAACAAAACACCACCTTGACGGTACATTAGGTCTACAAAACCACTAGACAATACACAAAGTTTAACTAAGGTCGGGACACACCCCGCCATATAACTAACTTCTATACAATACTAAAAGTGACTGGATATGACACAAAAATCCCTGAAGCAAACTGGAGCTCACCAAAAGCAGCTGGATATCCTGGCTCCTACTTGTACGATGTATGAGCTGAGGTACTTGTGCCTCCAGCATGAAAAGCAGGTCCCCCGTGGGGGACGTCAGTACGAAATATGTACTGAGTATGTAAAGCTGTAGATAATCACATATGATATAGGAGCTCAATAGAAATCAGAAACAAGTGAATAAATCATAATAGGAGTGGACCACACTTACTAGAACTTGTGACAACCTATACATTGTATTCATTCAATCACTTTACCTTTGTTCTTAACATCTTTGTAATCATTACTGTACTGTACTGTGACCATTAGGCTACCTCCAGTACATATCAACTGGGATCGACCCATGATAGGCTTATGCCCCTGGGATACCACCCATAAACACATAAATAGGGATCGACCCATGATAGGCTTATGCCC
>NW_025878866.1:0-3025 GCF_002878395.1 Capsicum annuum
AATAGAATTTAAAATTGAGAACTGAGATTCTTCAATCGCCAAGTAAGCTCTTCAACATATTTTCTATACTTTTTAAGTTGAAATGAATGGTGTTTGTTACTATGGACTTGGTTTGAGTAAGGATTGAGAAAATATTGAATTGTTGGTAACCTAGTTTAGGTGATTTTGTTGAAAATTAAAAATTGGGATAGAATTAGGTTTTGGGAAATGGTTTTGGTATGTTTGTGTTAACTAAAATAATGGATATACCTTAAACTTGTAGTGGGTATTTTATGAAATTGCTTTGGAGTCAAACTTTAAAGTTGGACTTTTATGTTGCAGTGGATACGAGATCTCTTACTACTCGTACCCACTAGTGCGGGAGTCATAATGGGATTCATACCCACTGACAACATAAAATTCTAATAAAGTTAAAGTCCTGGAATAGATACGACTCGACCATACAAGTCGTATCCAGACCATATGAGTCGTATTCTCTTAGTCGTACCCACCTGGGATGATTAAGTTATAATAAATATTTTTGATCGGCTTATGACTGTTGGTAATGAGTCATACCCTGTCGGTATGACTAATTAGGAGGATTCATAAGTCGACCAGTAAACAAGGGTCATGCAATGAACAAGATACGACTCGATTATACGAGTCATACCCAATTTGTATGACTAGTACCCACCACTCGTACCCAAATCAAAACAAACACATTGAACTTTAGTATTACCTAAATCAAAACAAACACATTGAACTTTAGTATTCAATTTTCTTTTCCTTTCTTTACTTAGTTATTAATGAGAGTACATTTGCAATAACCATGTTTCCAGAGAACGCATCCTCATCCAAGCAGTAGCTAAAAAAACACTAAGCAAGCACCAAAACCTAGTATGGAACCTAGTGATTCCAAGGTCGAAAGTTTATCTGAAAATAATAGGGAAATATATGACGGAACCATAACAAAGAAAGTTATACAAAAAAGGAAGGCATCTAAGAAAGCCAAAGGGAAGAAAGTGGTTCTCGAAGAATCAAAATCACCTCCACAGGGCCAAAGGAGAAAGAATCCATCTACTACTACTCCCTACATACCTCAACCACCTGTCTATGATGATAATGTTGATGATAATGATGATGATAATGATGATGAAGTTGAATACAGTTCTAAAGAAGTGAATTTTAAGCATGCTAAAACTGCGGAGGATGTGAATAAAGTACCTCTACCCTGGAATGTGGGATACATTCAACAGTGGGTTGTTCAGGCTTCCAGGTGGCAAGATAAAGAGAGTACTATATCCAGAGCGGTGGCTGACCATTACAGGGATGTCCGAATTACAAGGTTTCGAAGAATGTTTCCAATAAAATGGGTTTAAGTGGATGATGAGGTGTCGGGTAGATATAGTGAAGTCCTTGTTCATGAGTTTTATTTAGCATACAAAGGTAAGCTGCAAAGGCAATATCCTCAAGGACAATTATGGAAGGGAGGTGAGCCTATCACTTTTCCTATGATTCGTGGAGTTTGAGTTGAGATATCTCCCCGCACTATTTGGAAATTCTTGTATGGACTGAAATATTAGGCTCTGGTCAACACAATAGAGATGGAATTCAATGTGGAAGAGATGAGGAATATAACCAAGAGGACGTTGGGTTTTAACAATAAAATGGTCAATTTTAGGTAGATTATGGAGCGTATTACTTTGAATGACGTAAATGCAATTTGGGTTGTAGGAGGCCCCTAGGTGGTCTCACAACAGATAAAGAAGAGTACCCTCAACTTTAAGGGAAAGATTTATGGACTCTATCCGGACACCGGCTATGTCCAACCATAGGTGATGATGTTTTGAGCCCGATCCGGGAAACCATGATAGCTGGGTTTATGGCTGGTTACGAGTTTGATATTGTTGAGTTCCTATCCCAAAAGTTAAGCGATAAGGTAGTTGGGGGTCAAAATGCATTACTAGTCTACCCATGTATGATCACACAGTTATGCCTGACCGTAAAAATATTAGAACTCTATGAGATTGATGAAATAATCGAGGACCGAAGGACATTTGGCAATAGCGTAATTAGAGATGAGGCCAACCCTTTGGCCAGACCGGCGAGACATGTAGTGGATATTTTTGCAGGATTGTTCCCCCAAGTTGATCAGACTGACACTCCTGCTGCAGTAGAGGCTACTGAGCCAGGAGCACAGACAGAGGGCTCCCATACAAAGATAATAGGCACTTCTAGTGACCCACCACCAGTCTAGTCTGTGCCACCTAGGACATGGCGTATGCATCCCGATATTATGATGATCTCCCAAGCTTCATGGACCAAGGGAGTAACCAAATAAGCCACACTTGATACGAAGATAGCTCACATAGAAGGAGGAGTGAAAAATTGGATTAATAAGAAGTTTGAAGAGCAGGATAAGCGAGTCCAAGGGCACTTAGATGCTTTTTAGTCAAGGATCACTAGACATTTGCACGGAGGTCATATGCCTAATGTTGTTGATATCAGAATCGAAGTTACAGAAATTAAGAAAATAGTTTTGGATATTTATGAGAAATCAGTGGTTATGAGCCCGTTATAGAGACAGTGATTCCTACTTTCCATGTTCCTAATATTTGGGAAGACCCGATGGCTGCATAGGTTGAAAATATCAAAGAACAATGATAAGAGGGGAAGAGAAATAAGAAAAAAGATCAAGCATCCAAGAAGAAAGCTAGAGCAGATAGTCTTCAAAGTAAACGGATCGAGAAATAAGAGTTCGTGAGATGGCCGTTAAAGATGGTGGACCCATAAAGTTAGGGTAGTGCCAAGGAGGCTTAGTTACTTTAAATATCTATATGTATCATACCAACCCCAAGCCTACATTACAAGCTGAATAAAGCCCTATAGTTATCTAACCGTGACTGTCTGAAAGCTTAGGAAAAGATCATAAGGGCAAGCCTATGGCATTCTGTACACATTGGTGATACTTTTTTATGAGTGAGAGAGTTATTTGTTACATCTCTGAATAGATTATATTACCCATGCATAGAGTGAATGGGATTTC
>NW_025878867.1:0-1848 GCF_002878395.1 Capsicum annuum
TATTATCTGATTCAATTACAGTAATTTCATTGATATCCAGATGTTCAGATTTATGAACCAAAAATCAACATGATTTAGTACTTTTTTAGCATATCCTGTGAACATGCAGTCCACTGTCTTGGGTCCTATTTTCACCCTTTTAGGCATAAGAACTTGGATTTTTGCTAGACCTCCCCACACTTTGAAATATTTCAAGTTGAATTTTCTTGCTTTTGATTTTTCATATGGGTTTAATAGTGTCTTACCGTGGGACACTCTATTAAGTATCTGATTAGCTGTAAGGATAGCTTCTCCTCCAAAGTTTAATGGTAAACCTGAACTTATAAGTAAGGCATTTATCATTTCCTTTAAAGTTCAGTTTTTTCTTTTCATAATTTCATTATATTGAGATGAATACGAGGCCGTAGTTTGATGAAAAATTCCATTCTCTACACATATTTCCGCAAAGGGAGATTCATATTCTCCACCCCTATCATTTCTTATCATTTTGATCTTTTTCTCTGACTGATTTTCAAATTCTGTTTTATATTATCTAAACATATCTATTGTTTCATCCTTACTATTTAGCAAATATACATAACAATATCTAGTGCAATCGTCAATAAAAGTTATAAAATTCTTTTTCCCACCATGAGATGGTGTTGACTTCATATCACAAATATTAGTGTGAATTAAGTCTAAGGGATTTCAATTCCTTTCAGCGGACTTATATGAATGTTTAGCATACTTTGATTCTACATAGGTTTGACATTTTGATTTATTGCTCTCAAAGTTTGGCAAAACATTTAAGTTAATCAGTTTTTACAAGGTTTTGTACTTGACATATCCTAAACGACTATGCCACAAATTGTTTGACTCTAGAAGCAAGAAGAAACCTCAATTTTCTTCATTTCAACAACCATTACATAAAGTGTGAAAAGACTCTCATTGAGGTAGCCCTTTACTACATATGTTTTATTCTTACTTATTACAACTTTCTCCAAAATAAATACACACTTAAACCCATTTTTAATGAGAAGTGTTGTCGACGCTACATTTTTCCTAATAGTAAGAACATGGAGAACATTGTTAAGAGTCAACACCTTGTCGGAAGTCACTTTTGGAAATATTTTCTCACTTCTTTCAACCTTGATTGTTATATTATTTTCCATAAAGATCACTTATTTGGGACCAACGGGATCATAAGTAGTAAAAGCATTTTTGTTTGCTAAAACATGTCTAGTGGCTCCTAAATTAAACCAGTATTCATTTGTATATCCAACTAGATTGCTTTCAGTGATCATATCACATAGATTTTCAATCTTTCTAGTTGTTTACAACATGTTTATCTAATCTTTTTTCTTGTCCAGGAGACTTTTTTATCAGTTGGAGTATCATCCTTAACAGGATTTGCAACCATCATTGATGATTTTTCATTCAACTTATTATCCTCGTCTATCTTGGAATGACTCATAAGATCTTTCAAATCAGACAATTAATTTTCAATCATTATTATTATTATTATTATTATTATTATTATTTATTAAGAATATGAGTATCTATACTTGTGCACATTTGCATTGCAAGTTTGGCTAGTCAAAATGACATCATTTGTTGTCATTCCTTGAAGTTCACACCAAAATATTTTTTTATTCCTCTGTTGTTTTCATTGCTAAAGCAATACTTGAACAAATTAATGATCCAACATTGATATTCGTTGGGACAACACCATTCACAACTAAAATAATTTATATTTCAGTTTTATTCGTCATTTTCTTGTCAATTTTGACATACTCTTTAGTATTTCAGAATACTAACAATAAAGAATTTAATCTTTAGACAACTTGTTTCTAGTCAATGATGAAGTTC
>NW_025878868.1:0-2229 GCF_002878395.1 Capsicum annuum
ATCTGAAAGATATAATTCGGTTAAGAAAGGAGAGGACTTTTTCCATGAGTAATATAAAGAAGAATATTCTGGAGGTAATATTTTGACCGTAGGTCCATGTTGAGACCACCATTGAATAAACCAGTTTGGGATAGGTTTTTCAAATACTTTAGCATAAATTTTTATGAACCAAGTGTGTTTGTGCTTATAATTATTATAATATAATACTTGAGAAAAGGCTTTAATATAATCCCAGTAAGTGAAATTGGCAAGTGTTTGGCCCATTGGTCCCATTGGCATAGATCTTTGAGTCATTGACGAAATTCCCCATTCTTCAATAGGAATAAGTTTTTTAATTACCATTTTGGAGTATCCATGAACTCCAGGGGTAGTTTCTCTGAGGGGGCTGTGATCAAAGGTTGCACTGAAGGTTTGTACTAAAATATGTTCATAATAAGTTCGAGTTTTTGTATGATTCGCCAGTAAAATATATGTTGGCAGTAAGGTAATTTTTGAGTAGTCTCCATGCTTCTTCAGAATTTTCTTGTCCGGGAATATGCTGATTTTCAATATATAATATAAGTTCTCTAGCATCCAGTTTTTCATATGAAGGCTTATCTTCAAAATTTTCTTGAACTATGGACGCAAAAGAATCTGCAGTTTTTTGTTGATCTGATAGATAACATTGCAGTTGTTTGTATAATGGATGATAAATGTACAGAAGAACCAATATTCAGAGTTTTGGATGATGAAGATTTATCTCGAGGAATTTTTGAATTAATTAAAGTTCTATTTCCTTGCTGCAATATAGGAAAATTAGAACTTGCAGAGAAGAAGTGTAGAAAGAACTTCATTATAGCTGTAAACATTAATCACTTAGGTCAATATCAAACCAATAAATTTCTTTTTCAAGGAATTCGTCGTGGTGAACAAAATTTTCTTCTTCGATTAGGCTACGAATTAGAGTTTCTAAGATAAGAAAATAAATATATTCGTTTAGAGGAATGCATTTGATAATAGTTATTATAGTTTTCTCAGAGAGGTAGTATGTATAAAAATTCATGTTAGATATTCTCGAGATAGAAAATCAGGCAAAGAATTTTCACTACCCTTTTTATATTGTATTTCATAATCAAAAGGGGCTAATTGAGCTTGCCACCGCGCAAATATTAATTTAGAGGCATCATGTTTGAAGTCTTTACTAAACATAAATTTGACGGATTGAGCATCAGTTCTAATTATAAATTTTTGGTTATACAAATCATCTTGGAATTTTAAAACGCATTTTACAATAGTTAACATTTCATGGGCTACCGTGGCGTATTTTTTCTGACTTTCCGTCCATTTACTAGAATAAAATCGAATCAAACATTCGGTCTTCGTATGGGAATTAACTTGTTTAAGTATTCCGTCATATCCAATATTTGAAGCGTCAGTTTCAACAATTTTTAACCAGTTAGGATTTGCAAGAGAAGTACAAGGAAGGGTTTGAACTCTATTTTTAATTAATTTTACTAAATCAGTGTGTGCTTAAGTCCAAGGAGTTTTGTGATCCGTTTTTAGTCTATCCTATAAAGGAGCTAAGTCTCTAGACAAATTTTCATAAAAAGGGGAAATATAGTTAAGACTACCGAGAAACCTTTGAAGCTGTTTTTTATCAGTAATAATATCAAGGAATTTTTTAGCGAATTCTAGAACTCGTTGTATAGGTTCAATAGAACCTTGAGAAATATTATTTCCTAAAAATCTAATATTTATCTAAAATAAACTTATCTTTGGTTTAGAGATGACTAAGCTGTTTTGAATAATTATTTGTTTAAACGTATATAAATGTTTAAAATGAGACTCAAGGGTTTTTGAAAATACTAAAATATCATCAATATACACAATGATAAAGTCCATAGAGGGATTAAAAATGTCATTCATAATCTTTTGAAATTCGGAAGGAGCATTCTTTAAACCAAATGGCATGACATTCCATTCATACTGTCCAAAAGGGACATTAAAAGCAGTTCTATAAGTATGATTTTTATCAATTTGAATTTGCTAATATCCAGATTTTAAATCAAATTTAGAAAATATATTAGCATCATATATTCTGGAAAGTAAGTCCTTTTTATTCGGTATAGGGTATCGAATCCATTTTAAAACTTTATTCAGAGGTTTATAGTTTATAACTAGTCGAGGTACTCCTCGTTCCTTTTCAGCAGCATTATTGATATAAAAAGCGGTACAAGACCAAGGAGATTT
>NW_025878869.1:0-2866 GCF_002878395.1 Capsicum annuum
GAATCAAGGGGAATGACTCGACTAAAAGGTACGTCTTATAGGAATCACAGGGAATGACTCGATTAAAAGGTACGTCTTATAGGAATCAAGGGGATGACTCGACTAAAAGGTATGTCTTCTAGGAATCAAGGTTCAATTTAAGAAGTATATTATCTAGTAATTTAAAAATAAAATATATGGACAAAGAAGTATGTCTTCCGGGAATATAGGATGATGAATTTTTACTATAATTTGATTATCAAACCTGTACAACAACATTGCTTCCTGCATTTCTGGAAATGAGGCATTGCAACCCTTGATATTTATGCTCTGAAGTCCTTGATTTGAAGGTAGCAATTGTTCCTGTTTCATATAAAGAAAACTTGTTAATTTTAAACATGATGGTTGGCTTGTGGAATTCGGCTTTTGAGGTGACTGATCTTGCACTTGCCATGCTCAACTCCTTTCAAATTCTTGAAAAATATTCGTTGATTCGTCGTACTTATGACCTCGAATTCTGACTACTGAAACTCTTGATTCGAATCATATCTCTCATGTATATGATGCCTCTGAGTTCAACTTTCAATACACCTTTTATCTTTCTACGAGTTCAAAACTGTCAGATCACAATTACTCTGAGTACCTTACTTTACTTTGAAACGTTGTCTTTGTGCGTCGACCCTTTGTCTTGCTTTGTATCATTGAAGAAGTTGGTAGTAAGTTTTGAAGTCTTTTCTCACTTTGACTTGACATGAATTTGACTAAAAAACACGTGAAAGATGACAATAACTTTTATTTGATGACAAAGATACCAAAAAATAAAAAATAGATATAAAATAAGAAGAAAAGAAAAAAATAATAGACATCTCTTTTTCAAAACGATAGAAGAAAACTTATTTGGGTGTGGTAGCCGATTCCAGCAATCATGACAAGCATTTTGAATTAAACAACGTGATCTACCTACACTAATCATTAAAACTTTTGTCCTCTTATTGAATTTGAAATGAAATCAATTTTGAATATGCTCCCTCTAGATCACAATCCTCCTTCGACTAGTGGCACCTCAATGAGTTTTTGCCAACGCCTATCTCATTTTCATTTCTTTCTCAGCTCACCGTCGCCTTATGGTGCCCAAAAGGGTTTTCACCAATAAGACTCTCATTTTTATTCATTTTTTTATTTTTTTTTGAAAATAATGCCCAACATACGAAACATCATGCACCCAAAATATGTTTAGCCTTGACATTCTCAAAGATCGATCTGAAGGTCTTTCTTTGGTTGTAACTTGGCCTTTGAAAAAGATTAGAAAGAAAGGGAGGGAGAAATATATTTTTAATATTTTTATTTTTATTTTTTTTAATTATTATTATTTTAAAATAAAATATCTAAAAATGTAATTTTATTTATTTATTTATAGATAGAAATTTATTAAAAATTAAATAAGAGTTAAAATAATATCGGACCAAACATAAATACTTAATACCCAAAAACATATATAATAAATTTGAGGAGGGTCAAAAATTACGTGTCTACAACCATTATATCCTATTTTTAAAGTAACTTGCTGCCGTTTTTTGATTTTTACAGTAACTTGCTGCCCTTTTTAAGAAACTATTATGATGGACGCTTCCATCAGACATCTGTATTCACATGAAAATTTGTTTAAATTATTTTGAATAATCTTCAGCTTTTAATGCATCAAGGCGGTAAACTTCAATAGGATTGACGTAGTTGAGTTCGTCTGATTTGGGCGCAAACAATCTCGGACACCCACATACGAAAAGACAACACAATTTTGAACTGCCTTGCTAATTAGCAGCTCGAAAGTCCCGTGGTGATACAAGTACGATCATAACCTTGGACACTTTTTGAGTATTTTTGAAGATCACCTAAAAGGGTGCACAATTTCAAGTGTGAAGAAGGCCCAAACCCGTCCTAAAGTGCACTCAATAGGCGGTTTGGAGCCCATTAATGAAAGGGCACTTTAGTCTTTTATCTCTTATTTTGTAATGTAATATAAATAGAACATTATAGGGTTTCTAGTTCTTTAGTTGATTATTATTATTATGGAAAGAACACTTCTATTAAAGTGAGAGAGTAGAGTCCAACCGAAACTAGGGCATTGCACGTGGAATCATTTGTGTGTTGCATTTTGTTTGATATGTTGGTGCTTGGGTGGTGGACACCTCTCTTGTGTCAATTGTAAGAGATGGGTGATAGTTGTGTGTAGTGTTAAGAATGCAAGAGTGGAATAAGCTCTTGGGTTCTTAAGATTATACCATCCATTTGTCTACCTTATCTTGTTGTCATTCTTGTAACCGTTTGTATCTTATATCCTAAGCCGTGTGTTGTTGTTGTTTAATATTATTGTTGTTCACCTTGGTTCTTCATCCTATTGTATTAACTTAGTTTGTTTGCGGGCTGATTTGGTGTTAAACACCTTGTATTCTCTTCATTCTTGTTCTTGTTCTTGAATCCGAGAGGGCACCACCAAAAGAGAGGGCACCACCAAAAGAGGTCCATGGCTTTTTGCACTAGTGGACTGTTTTGGTGCGTGTTTCTTGTGTTTCCAAGTTATTCTTGTATCATTTATTATCAAAACATGGTTTGATCTTGTTCTACAAGATCAATCTTGGGCTCGTAAACTTGAAAATAAAAAAAAATTATTGAAAAACTGAAAATTCTAGAAAAAGGTGCAATCTATCCTTTAGATCTAGTAATCTTTTGCTTGTTTAGAGTGTTTGTAGTGTTGGTTTCTTTCTCACCAATACTACAAGTGTCTAGATCTAAAGTTTGGCCTTAAAACATTGGCATTGTTGTTGTGAACTTGAAAGTGGCCATGTGTTGTTGTTGTTTAATATTATTATTGTTCACTCTACTTCTTCAT
>NW_025878870.1:0-2933 GCF_002878395.1 Capsicum annuum
CTGAGTTTTTATGCTCATTCAAGTAATTTTCCAAACCCAATTTCTCAAATATCATTCTTCTTATCATATCTTCAAATTCTGATAATTTCTTGGAGTAAGTAAGCACCAAATCACTGCCAAATCAAATGCATAGATAATTTTTTTAGAAATCGAGCTGAAATAAAGCAAACCACAAGCAGAAAGTAAAACAAGAACACACAGATTTACGTGGAAATCCTTGCGGGAAAAACCACAGGCAGAGTTAGAGGAGGTTTCACTATGAAAGGAGTGGAGTACAATGTAGAGTGACGTAATTTCTGAATAATCACAATCGACCCACGAATTGCACTTATATAATACGTGCATACAAATAAGTCATAAGCCCAAAAACATAAAGGTCGGCTCGATCCCTACGCTACCACCATAGACCCCATTGAAAATCACAAACATGGGTCGCATCGCGAAACTTTCTGAGCTGGATCAACAAAATTCGGGTCACAACTCTAACAAATTTCTTGTTTAGAATTTTACATAATAATAAGTAATTGTGAGTTTACAAGCTTGATGAATATAGAGCTCATCCAAGAGAATCAACAAACATCTAACTTGAAACTTAGCCTTCTCGTTCATCAATTACTTTATTATTTTATTACTTTATGATAAAATGAGAGATGATGTTGATCGCTTGAAGCAGGGCTCAATGACTGTTGCGGAGTATGAGACACGTTTACATGCTTTGTCTAGATGTTCTTATGCTAGTATTGTCACCAAGTCTGCTTTTCATCCGCAAACAGATGATCACGCAGAGCATATAATTCAGACATTGAAAGATATGTTGAGACCACGTGTGATGGACTTTAAAGAAAATTGGGATGATCAATTATACTTCTTGTTCCATTTCTTAGTATAGAATGGAAAAAGATTCATCATTTAGAAAATAGTTAAAAATTGGTGATGGAACAATTTTATAGCTAGACAACAAAATTTTACGATTGGCAGAAAACTTGTTAACTAAAATAAAGAGAAAATGCTTTGTTTTCATCTTAAATTATACATAAAATTACTGAGACACATTCGAACTTTAGGAGGGTCCTATTACCCCTGGACTAATTAAAATTATATTTTTGGCTACCTTAGTGCCTACGTGGCACATACGTGGACCTTCGGTGTGTTGATTCTATGATGTGCCACGTATATGCCACGTATGTGCCACGTAGGCACTAAGGTTGCCAAAAATACGATTTTAATTAGTCCAGGAGTAACAGGATCCTCCTAAAGTTCGGGTGTGTCAGCAATTTCATGCATAGTTCAGGATGAAAACAGAGCATTTATTCTAAAATAAATTTAGCGATAGATTAACAACGAAATTTGTAGTTAATTTCAGCCTTTTATTTGTGATTATTGATTACATACCAGAATTTAGGGTCTCCCTCAGGCCAAAGAAGGTTGGAAAAATTCTCAATAACACCATGAATAAGAACATTCTTAATCACCAATCTCTCAAAAAGTGGTACTCCAGGATCATCCTTAGAGTAACTTGCATACACATTTTGTGAGTTTCCAAATTTTTTCTCCAAATTGGAGTTGAAAAGTTCTTTGACTTTTTCATATAATTTCTTTTTTGGAATATCTTCATCAAGTAAAGCCTCAAAACAACCAAATTCTTCTAAAGATTTGTAAACTTCATCTCTCACTAAAACCCATTTTTCACTTCCTTTTTTCCACTCAAATGAGTTTCTAAAATCTATAGTTGGAACCTTCAAAGACATCTTAATTCTATATAATTCTTTTATTTTCTCCTCTTTCTCTTTGTTTTGGATGTTGTTGTTATGCACTTGTGTGTATTTATAGACAGAACAAAATAAATAACAATTTTTAAATTATTATCATATGATGACCTGGGATAAAATTAAATTATTATCGTATGTACAAATATTTTTAAAATAACATTTTTCTTGCATTACCGAATACAAGAATAAAAGTAAGAAACCATTTATTTTTCTACAAAAACATTTTCATGGAAAAAATTTGGCTCCATAGCGAGCAGGGGTGGAGCTACCTTTCAAGTCGGGGTTCATCCGAACACCTTCCGTCGGAAAATTATGTTATATATATATATATATATATATATAGTTAAAATTATTTTTTATGTACATATAGTAGATATTGAACCCCCTTCGGTTAGTTCGTATGTTCACTAATGAACCCCTTAACGAAAATCTTGACTCCCCACTGATAGCAAGCGCATAAAAGTACGACATTAAAACTATCTTGCATGCACAACCAAAGGGTAGCAGGTGGGGTCAATTAGAAAAACTAAAAAAAAAAAAAAAAGAATTCGGGTGCACTACAGCTTCCGCGCGTTATGTTGGTCAAAGATCTTATTGTTTGACTCTCCAAAAAAATTGCGACAAATAAAAAAGAAAAAAGGGAGTAATAGCAAGTATAAAAGAAGGTGGACTATTGGATATTAAATGCTTGAAAAAAATAATTTGCATAAATGTACAAAGTCTAAAAAAGTTAATTTTGCATAAATGTACAAAGATCTTAAAACTTTTTAAAAAACGAAACCAAATTTTATTTGATTTTTTTTTCTAGTTTCTAAAAATGCAAAATTGTTAATTAACTCTCTTTTAATAATCAATATCTTCCAATAATTTTGCAATTGATAATATACACAAGATATCCATTTAACCTTTCTTGTATGCATCATTATGCGCTTCATAGCATCAACTTTTTGACCAACATGGGTTGTGGTGCAGTGGATGGAGCTACTCCACCCTTAATCAGAGGTCGAGGGTTCGACTCTGGGCATGGAAAAAACTCTGTTGGGAGCGCTGCTATCTTAATGTGTCCTGCAACGTGTGATCTGAATTAATCGGGGCTCCAATGCAGACACCGGACACCAAATGAAAAACAAAAAAAAATAGCATCAACTTTTTGCTATCTTATGG
>NW_025878871.1:0-1720 GCF_002878395.1 Capsicum annuum
CATATATTTTTTCGGTCGATAATATTTTTTCTTAATACCTTGTCTTATATAATCATACCTTCTAATAGGTTTATATTTCTTTCTTTTATATTTTCTCCTAGTTTTGTAATTTCTAGATGTACTACATCCATATTTTCCTACTTCATAATATTTGCAATCTAATTCTGGTTTTGTTTTATCTATTTTTCTAGCTGTTTTTGCTAACCAATTTTCTTGACATTTTTCTCTTATACTTTGTTCTAAATAGGCCATTCTTGTTCCTAAACTATCTATTGTAATATTTGGTTTTATTTTCTGATTAAATGCATCTAATATAGTTGCTCCCCAAGGTTGAGGTAACTTTATATAAAATAAATCAAGTACTCTTTCAAGTTCTTCTTTTGTATATCCTGCACTATGGAAATAATCTGAAAATTCGCAATAATAAGCTTTAAGATTTTCATGTGCCATGTTGCATATCATAAGTTGTTGTATATTTTGTCTTGCTATTCTTTGTTTTTGATTCTATTTATCTACTTCCGTTTCAATTCCTAATTTACCAAATTCTGCTCTTATAGCTAATTCATAAAACTGTAGTGTTGCTAATGACCTTTGTCCATCTAATTTATTTTTTGCATCTTCTGTCAAATTTTCATACCATTCTTTTACATTTCCTATAAATGTTCTTGCTATAAATTTCTTCGTATCTTCATTATTCGTATTTTGTTTTCTTCTGCTTCTGTAGGTGTTACACAATCTAAACTTAGTATTTCTCCATTTGCTGTAATTGTTGTATCTAAATTGCTTTTATAAGTTGGTTCAAATTGTTCTCTTCTATTATTTATATATTCTGATCTCCTATAACTAGGTTTTTTATATGCTCGTTGTCTTCTAATTTCTCCTTGATAATAATGATCTCTAGGTTTATAAGTTCTGGGTTCATCTTGATATTTATATTCATCTTGCTCAATTTTTACATTGATATATTCATCTGGTTGTATAATTTCTTCTTCCGATATAATTTCTTCTTCTTTTTCTGATGTAATTTCTTCTTCAGTTTCTTCTCTTTCAACTTTGTTAATTTCTAATTTTAACAATTCTGGTTCTAAATCATCTGGATCTAACCCTTCTTCTTGTTGAATAGTATTTACTTTTTCTTCTTCTTTTTGGCGCTGTTTTTCCTTAATTTCATCTAATTCTTTCCTGATTTCTTTCATCATTTCTAATAGTTGTGATGTTGTATCTTCTTCTTTCCTGATTTCTTTCATCATTTCTAATAGTTGTGATGTTGTTTCTTCTTTTATCTGTACTGGTTCTTCTTCTCTAAGAAAAGATGGTATATCTTTTGTTTCTTTCATTTTTCCTTTTTTCAACTGTTGTTGTTTTTTCCATTCTATAAATTCTTCATATTCTGCATTTTTCTTAGCTTTTAATTCATCCTCATATACTTTTTGTTTTTGTCTTTGTACAAATCTTTCATAAGCTGGTGTTTCTATAATTGTTTCATAATGTCTAGGCGGATCTGGCTTTTTGACCTCTTTGTAAATCATTTCTAAATTATTATTTATACTATATGTATTATCTAAGATAGTACTTATCTTTTGTTGTGAATTCCGCTCATGTATCTTAAAATTTTCTAATCTTTCCCATGTTAAATATTTTTCAAATTCACTAATCATATTTATTGTATAAGTATTGCTAGGTGTAATGGGACCTTGTGATTGTCTTTTTAAACTTTGTA
>NW_025878872.1:0-2812 GCF_002878395.1 Capsicum annuum
TACCCATGCATGCATTACAACTGCCTTCAAAATTCCATAAACACCAATGAGTCTCTACTCATAACTTATTGTAATCTACCCCTTTTCATTCACAACCTAAAAATGATTTCTACAACAACCATAACTATCCATTATGAGCTTTTTTCCTATTTAAATAAATAATTATCATATCTAACCACTTTCTCTATGGACTACCATTCAGTCTATAAATATTGCTATAACATTAGTCAATCACTATAAAAAGACAAACCACCCCTTAGTCAAGGGTTATACAACCAAAACTAACTTTTTATACAAATGTTACCCTCACTCTGACTTCTAAACTTATGACTTCACATCACTAACTTCTGGATCATCTTACTACTCATAGATTATAGCACCTTCACTTATACTACTACTCAGAAGGAAATACTTTTCCAACATTCTACTACATATCTCTATCCTTAAGAATTACATCTGCAATAAAGATTCTGAAAGAGATTGAATACACTTTGTACCTCAGGCTGAAAAGCATAATTTCATCAGGATAGAGATATACACTCGAATTAATGCACTTTGAAGTACTAATAGACTCTTTTCAAGTCTTTATGCTATTTCTTAACTTTTTATGACCTAATTAAAAAGGACCATATCATTTAGACACTAAGATTTTGTACCTGTATCGCCTCGACAATGATCCATAGCTAATAAAATCAGAGTAAGGAAGAAATTTGGATGACTTTCATATGGACAACACTAAAATATGAACTAGAGTAAAAAATGGGAAACATCTTCTAACTACCCGGTATCCTCCTGATTATAAGTACGGTACACAACACACCTATAAGTAAGACTCTATTAGACATGGATTCGTAGACACTCTAGGACCATGAACTATGCTTTAATACGAAGCTTGTCATAACCCGAGTTGAAGCTCAGACCGCGATGGGCATCCCGAACCACAAAGGCCTAAAAGACCCCTTAGCATGCTATCATCAGTAAAACTCATAATTAAAATGGACTTAGTATTTAGGGTGACTTATGACTAGTTATGAAATGGCCTTAGTATTTGGGGTGACTTAGGAAGGTTGCTTGAAGAAAATTTTTCCCTTATTGGCTTAATATGGATTGATAAGCCCTTATAGTGTGATTTAGATAAACCTAGCATAATTCCAGGTAGAAGTTAGTCTTGTAGAAGTAAATTTTGGCATTTTTTAGATTTAGGAGTGGGAATTGACCCATCTTAAGCTTGAATTATGAAATTCCTTAGTGACCTAGCTACTTGATGAACGTCTAAGTTACGTTATTGACATTATAATGGTTAAAACCGATTGTTGGTTTATGTATGTGGTTGATGGTTGGATAATATGTATATTTGATTGATTATATTACTGTCATGATATGATAGCCTTGGGAGGTCTTGTGAATTGAACTTATGGTTATGCTATTACTTGATTTATTGATTAGTTCACCAAGTGAACCTACAACTATGTACCACTCTTGCTATGAACCAAGTCTAATGATTAAGCAAATGCTTGTGTGAATGATTTAATTTTTTGAGTTAGTATTGTGAAATGTGGGAATAAAAGAGGCGACCAGCCAGAATGCACTTGACTTATAATTTATTTTCTAATAACATGATAGCCTTCGAGATATGGTAATTGCGTATGTCATTTAGATATTCATGCTCATGCATATACTTATATTATGTAGTGATGACTAATTGTAAAATATGATGTTATATGTTACCTTGCATCACTTATACTCTATTATTGTGGCTTGCACATGTTTATTAATTTGACTACATATGTATGTGAATATTGGTTGACTTGAGAGATGTGCTAATAATATGATGATGCCCAGTGAATCCGAAGGATATGTTGATATTATGATGATGGCCGATTAATTCAAAAGAGGTAATAATGTTATGATGATACCTAGTAAATCTAAAGGATATCATGATATTATGATGATGCCCAGTGAATCCCGAGGATATGTTGATATTATGATAATGCCTGGTTAATCCGGAAGAGGTAATGATGTTATGATGATACCCGATAAATTCGAAGGATATAATTATGTTATGATGATGCCCGGTGAATCTAGAGGACATGTTGATATTATAACAATGCTCTATTTATTTGGAAGAGGTAATAATGTTATGACAAAGACCGGTGAATTCGGAGGATATACTAATATTATGATGATGCCCGATTAATCTAAAAGAGATAATGATATTATGATAATACCCGGTGAATCTAGAGGATATAATGATGTTATGATTATGCCCAGTAAATTCAAAGGATATATTAATATTATAATGATGCCCTATTAATCTGGAGGAGGTAATGATGTTATGATGATACCCGGTGAATTCGGAGGATATAGTGATATTATGATGATGCCTGGTGAATTCAAATGATATTTTGATGTTGTGATGATGCTCGATTAATTCGAAAGAGGTAACAACGTTATGATGATATCATGTATGGTGAGTATATATGACTATATGGACGTATGTGGGGTTATGTCGTATGGCTAAACCTGTTTGTGTACTTGGGACATGATGCCTTCCTTGGTAGATTATTAATTATTCTTCATCACCAATAACTAGTTAAGAGGTGTGACCCGTATTAATTCTAATTAGTTACTAGAAGTGGATTATGCCGAGTATTGGGTTATGGATAATTGATATGTGTAATCTTTTGTAAAACTAAGGGCTCACCTAGTAAATCTACTTGACTTGGATAAATGGTCATATTATGAAATTTCTCCTAATAAAGTGTCTTATGTGATAACTAGTTGTCTCTAATAAATGACTATGATTTGTGGG
>NW_025878873.1:0-2859 GCF_002878395.1 Capsicum annuum
CATTTATGTATGTGCATGTAGTTAACTGTTATTTTGAAAATAAGATAATGTTTCCTTGTACGATACAACAAGTGACAATACAATACGATACATGATGAAACTATAAGTCATTAACTACATGTATATGTATAGGCATGTAGTTAACTGTTATTTTGGAAAATAAGACAGATAACTTGTTGCAGGCGATAATGTTTCCCTGCACGATACAACAAGTGACAATACAATACGATACATGATGAAATGATAAGTCATTAACTATATGTGTTAACTGTTATTTTGAAAACAAGACAGATAACTTGTTGCAGACGATAATGTTTCCCTGCACGATACAACAAGTGACAATACAATAAGATACATGATGAAACGATAAGTCATTAACTACATGTGTATGTATGTGCATGTAGTTAACTGTTATTTTTAAAATAAGACAGACAACTTGTTACAGACGATAATGTTTCCCTGCAATAGATATCAAAAGAACGTATTTTTCAATAGAGAAGCTAAAAATTCTGTATTGGATCCAGAATTTAAGGGGTGTGGGTGTTCCTTTAGCTATCAGTCACAAAATATAAGTACAAATTTAAACTCATAATAAAAACGAAAAATGTATTTGAACACGGCAGCTAACAAAAATTAATAAGAAAAATAACGATAACTACTATCCTTGATAACGAAAATTGAAAATTTTCTTTTAGGAAAAGTTAGCAAAAGGGAGAGTGAGAGAAAAATAAACAATCGGCATGCGGAAAAAATTGTAATCGAATAATAAATAAGTAGAGAAAATTTGTTTTAAAATAAAAAACAACGTGTTAAGTAGGAATCAAACTCTGATACTAATCAGAAAAACAACCAACTTTAAGCACTAACTTAAAGTTATTGCACCAACTGCAGTATCTATTGTCTGGGTGCGCAGTATTTGTATTTATACCATTTCTGTTAATTTTTCTATATAAATATATAAAATTTGATACGAGGTTAATAGGTGCTCGAGCACTTGAAAACTTATGTGTGTATCTGCCCCTATGAAAATTAGATATTAGTAGAAAAAGTTTTGAAATTCTAATTAAAAAGATATTTTAATTTTTTTAGGTGCATTCTCACTCCTATCAAAGGAGCAACATTATTAATTATTGCAGAGAGGTCTAAAATGTCATATTAATATCGTTCGTATTCGATATATTATTTAGTAAATAAAGATCATATATATATATATATATATATATATGGACTTAGGCCCATTACTACAAGACCAAAGAGATAAAAACTAAATGGCCCAAAACAAAGTATCTCACTATACATTGACTACAAATTTTTTCGTATAAATAACATAAATACCAATCCTTTTGGAAGTAATTACACTCTCTCTCATTTTTTAAATTACTTTACTCTCTTTTCCTATTAATATACATAACATAGCCAACATATACATAACGTTCTGTGTATATGTTGGGATTTTTGTATTATGTTTAGGCAGTTGGGACAGTTTGTAATATTGAAAACATAAGTTGTGTATTTGTATAATTTTTAGAAATTTTATTAATAATTTCTTTGAATCTGCTTTCAATCATCGATTACTGAATTTATCAGACTAGAATTTTGGAAATTGAATCAAATCTCGAACACCCACTCATAATTGTAAATACTAGAGATAAACATCCAGTACTCCCTTGAACTATGACCAAAGTTGCTACGACACACTCCAACTTCACATAGGTCCTATTGCCCCCCCCCCCCCCCTTCCCCCTTCAAAATTCAATTTTAGCGTATTTTTGTCACCCTTTGTGTTGACATGACACCTTTATTACATAAAAATGGGACCCACGTCAAATGTGTCACGACAGCTACAAAGAGTGGCAAAAATACACTAAAATTTAGTTTAGGAGGGTAATAGGACCCCTGTGAAGTTAGTGTGTCGTAGAAAATCTGGTCATAGTTCGGAGTTACTAGACGCTTTACTCTAAATACTAAAATTCAAACTTTTGTATATTGTTTCAATGAATTGGTTGTGATTGAGTTGTACTCTTTTATTGAAATTGATGGTTGTGTTGTACTTGTCAGTCTAGTGTGGTGGGGGACTACATGGGTATTGGTGGGGGCTAAGGCGCCGGTCGGGGGTTGCGGTGAGATGGATAATTTTTTTTCATTAACATACTATGTGGATATTTTTGTCGAAACGTTATCAAAAATATGAAACTTTTGACAAAAAGTCAATCGAAAATATTTCCCACAAACTAATATATAATCGCTTTTCCTAATAGTATTTCCTTTTTATGACGCTGATACTAGTAAAAAACAGTTATAATAAACTAAAAAGGAGAAAAAAGGAGTATAGAGCGATGAGATGCATATATAGGACCCCTTCACGTTAAACTAGAAGTCTCAGGTACGAGTGAAGAAGTGACTAAAAGACATGAATTTCTAGTGAACGACATTCTTGTCAAAACGTCATCGTAAATATGAAATTTTCGACGATGCGTCCTCCAAAGCGTTTTCTGATAAACCAATTTTCAATAGAACATGTGCATAAAGAAGTCCTAGTGAGAATCTATTATATCATCTTTACTGAACTTTACACAACACGAATTCAAGATCTAGATTCGAGACTCCAATACTGATACCAAAAATCAAGTAATAAACTAAAGAAAAAGCAAAGGAGTATAAAGCAATGAGATGCATACGACCCCTTCACCTCAAACTAGAAGTCTCAGATATGAGTGACGAAGTTATGAAAGACATGAATTTCTAATGAACAACCTTCTTGTCAAAACGTCATCATAAATATGAATTTTTCAAAGAAACAACCTCCAAAACGTTTTTCGATAAGCCAGTTTTCAATAGAACGTGTCTATAAAGACGTCG
>NW_025878874.1:0-4932 GCF_002878395.1 Capsicum annuum
GTTTATCAATTGAGGCCTTGGGCATATCTCAAGAGATAGAGTTTCCTATATAGAAATGGGAGATGATTAATATGTATTTCTTTATGGGTCTTCCATAGTCTCTCAACAAGTATGACTCTATATGGGCCATCATAGAAAGGATGACCAAGTTTGCTAATTTTTTGCTGGTGAGAACTACTTAATTTGGAGAGGATTATGCTAATCTATTTATTCAGGAGATCATCAAGTTGCATGAGGCCCTTGTTTCCATTCTCTCAGTTTGAGGTATGTAATTTTCTTCTAACTTTTGGCATCCATTTCAAAAGGCTTTGGCTATGCAGGTGAACTTAGTACTATTTTCCATCCTCAAAAGTTTGGGCAAGAAGAATGGATATTTTGACTTTGGAAGATATGATAACAGACTATGTGATTCATTTTAGAGGTAGTCGGGTGGATCACTTACCTCTTATTGAGTTTGCATACACTAATAATTACCATTTGAGTATTCAGATGTCTCCGTTTGAGGCTTATTATGGTATGATGTGTAGGTCTCCTATTTGATCGTTTGAGGTTGGTGAGACTAGATATTTTGGTCCTGACTTACTTCACTATGTCATGGATAAGGTGAAAGGTTTTTTAGAGAGGCTTATGACTACTCAGAGACACCTGAAGTCTTATATGTATGTGAGGAAAAGGGAGTTGGAGTTCGATGTGAGAGAATGGGTGTTCTTAAAGGTCTCTCCTACAAAAGAAGTGATAAATTTTGTGAAGAAACAGAATCTCATCGATTGTCATGTTAGTCCGCATCAAATATTGAGAAAAGAGGGGATGTTGCCTATGAATTGGGGTTGTTTACAATTTGGGGTTCTATTCTTCCTAATATCTATGTATTGATGTTTAAAAAGTGTATGGTTGTTGAACCATTAGTTGTACCTGGTGAGAACATTAGTATTTCATATTCTTTGTCTTACGAGGATGTCCCGGCTGAGATTTTTGATAGGCAAGTCCATAGATCCGGACTAAGGATGTGCCTTTTGTAAAAGTTCATTAGTAAAATTAGAAAGTAGAAGAAGTTACTTGAGAGGATGGAAAGGACTTAAAGGCTAAGTATCCATTTTTATTCCCCGCGTTGGATGAAAATGCTTGAGGTATGATTCCTTATTTTCCTTCATGTGGAAAGCCAATTTTGTTGTTTGTTTCTATTGGTATTCCTTCTTGTATTCATGCTAAAAGTTTTCCTGACTCATCATTTAGGGACAAATGATCTTGGGGAGAGGGAGGAACCAAATAGCCTAAGTTTTAGTACTCTATAATTCCATTGGAAAACTGATCACTGTCTTGAGTATGGCTCAAGTAACAAGTCATAGTTACTCTTCACGGGTCGTAGGGTCCAACCATAATCATACCAGTAAAGTTTCCCTAAGATGTTTTCTGTATCACGATTTATACCCTGCCAGTCATAAGCTCTGGTCATGAGTCATGGACTATGGCTCGTGACCATAATAGTGATGGGTTAATGTTTGGGGCTTAAAGCAATAAGTCAAGGTGAAGACTTATTGCCAGTCGTCATGAGTCATTACCCGACTGATAAAGATTGGGCACTATATTTCCTACTTATTTCTAATTAAGGTTTAAGTGGTCTATTCATACTCAATGCTACTCCAACGACTAAAAACACAGATTTAGACCTATTATCATAAGTTTATAAAAATCAAAGACAACCCCTCCTCTCAAACTTCAAAGTCAAGAAAAGCTAGGGTTTCAAGGGCTTGATTATCTATTCTTCCATTGGTGGTATTTTCTCAAAAATTTATGGAGTCTTTAGGCATGTATCTCTTCGTTAAATTATTTTTGTACAAAAACATATGTTTAACTATTATCCATGTGGTTTAATTGTTGGATTTTGAATATGGGTAGAGGGAATTGGAATAGTTATTACAAGAACTATTTTCCCATGTTTTGACTATGATATTAATGGTTTAAACTATGGTTACCAGATTGGAGGAATGCATGGGTGTAGAAATTTGAAGAATAACATGGTTTCCCCAAATTTTATGGTTTAGTAGATTGGAATTGGCTTTAACCTCAACCCAACTTAAAAATTTGTTTTAAAACATGGATATTTACATAATCTACTTCACTATTGATACCTTGCATAGTATACAAGGTTAATGGAACATCATTTTTTTTTGAAAGACCTTGGTGGCCATGGATTGGTTTTAAATTTGAAACTTCGGAGTCGATTTGGCTAATACATTTTGAAATGGCATTATGGAATTGTCTTGCAAGATCAAACTTTATTCGAGATAACGATACCTAGAAAAAATTCCTAATTCAAAGACTCCTTGGTTAATGCATGGAAATATTGATAAATGGTTTTATTTTGGGCTTAAAGGGGGCTATGTATCTCATCTTGGAAGGTGAAGGTCCCATGGTACACCAATATTGGAATCCATATTTATCGACGTAGGGGTCTTTATGACCGTGTACATATTTCATACTTAATATATATTTTTGAATGGTTGGGGTCGTATTTTCCCTGGCCCTTCCTCATATTTTCCTAGTTTGTGCATCTAACACATGCTAGGGACCTTTTTGCATAGAGAGTTGAACCCATATATCTCATAGGTACCCTTAGAATGGGTAGAGCTACATAGTCTAGGTTAATGGTTTTAAATCTCATGATTAAACTTTGTACCCTATCACGGCATCTAATATATGTGTATGTGAATATGTAATAGAACTTTGGTTTCTTTTGTTTTGACATGGCATTATTTTCTCCCTTCCCTAAGTTACATGCTAGAGCTCACCCCACTATCTGGCCCTAGATGCTAGTCATTTCATGATGTAGTGTCCTAGGGGTTTTATGTTACTTTGTGTTGTGTTTGATGATTTGATTCATCAGTTCGTCTATACTGAAGTGGTGAGCCTTTACTATCCGAAAAGATTAACCATTTCCTAGGTTTCTTTTCATATTTTAAGGATTGAAGAGCTTCATTGTCATGGTTGGGGGAATGTCCCGACCTTGTCTGGAATTCGGTATATAGAGGCTTTTATGGACAAATTTATGGGTTGGATATTGGTTGTTAACTCTTAGATTCCATATAAGCTATCTATTAATATTATCTATCTTTTTAGGTTTGGGTTGCTTCTATTATTATCCATATTGCAATAGGATGGTTCAGTTAAGGGGTTGGTCTCCGAGCCACAATAGGCTTGAGATACCTGTCACGACCTTACCCTGGTTTAGGTCATGACACAGAGTTACTTTATAGCATATGCTCCTATAGAAAAAGGCATACTGCCACCATAGGCCTGCTATAGAAAAAAGTTTTCTGATCCAGTGAAAGTCAATAATGGTCAGTCCTACTATAGTTGAAAGATCCCGCAATAGCGAGGCTAGTATCGTGTGAATGGGGATGTTATTAGATGTTATACATAGTAAGTAGTTGTTTTTAGACTTAAGCATTATTTTCATTCCACATTTATTTAAGACTAGAGGAGGACAATTTAGAACAAATTCCACCAGTTTTCATCCAATTTTCATCATTGAGATAAGTTAATCAACCTATTTAACTTGTTCACACTAATTAATTCCTATAATCTCTAGGTTTTTATCATAGTGGAGGAATTAACTTGAACTAGGATTATTTTCTAGTGCAATGTAACAAAAGCAAGGTAAACCTTGGGTTTTGGTCAAGGGTGTATGTATTTTGATTACATGGTTTGAATTTATTTTTGTATATGTGAATTTGATAGAATTAAAACAGACTGGAGGAAGAAAATCTATAGAATAAAGGAATGATTCATGAATTTGTCCTTGGGGTTTGGAATTAGGTTATAATTCATTAAATCGTTAGGGAATCATTTGATTAGTAACAATAATAATATAAAATTTACCATAATCAGGATGAAGATTCAAAAAAAGTCAAGGCTCATGTTTGTTAGTACGTTGCTGGTCTTGGATTGAAGTTGATGATGATTGAATAGGATTATAAACTCATGTTTTATATAATTATATGTTAACTACATATTTGTCAAATTATTACAATGCAACATATCAAATGTTGGATATGTCAAATATTATACAAGTTAGATAACCTGAACTGAGATATTGTAAAAAGTACTTTTTTTAATATTTAAGTGCAGGTAGGCTATCTCATTAAGTAATTGTACATGTTGTGGAATTATTAATACTGTTACATGAACTTGTAAAGGTTGATCATCATGAAATTGGTGGATTTCAAAGAGTATACAGGTTGAAACATTGAAATAAGAGTGGCATAACACTTGATTTGGGATAACGGAGAAAACACTAGTTATCAACATTATTTTGGTGCTTAAACGAAGCTCATACCTTTTAGTTCATGGATAGTGGATACTTATAAGACCATTAGCATATGTGTACATTGTGTTAAAGAGTATTATAATTCCTTGTGTGTTCCGGGTTATAGTGTTGTGTTTCATCCTTTTGTGATTTGGACTTTTCATATAGTAGTTAAACTAAATTAATGTTGTGGAAGTTTATTTCATAATTATTTGTGAAAAGGTTGATTTGTATGTTTTGTAAGTCTCAATAGTTGACTAGATTTAAATATTTGAACTTGTAATATGCTTTTCTTGGGTATGTAATTCTGTGAAGGAAAGACTAACTAAAAGGATAATAATTAAAGCTAGATGGTTTCTTCATGTTTACAAATTATTGGTTGAATGTTGACATTTGTTAACTGAGTTGGCCTATGAACCTACTAGTACATAGCAGTTTTCCACAGATCCAAACCTTTTTTTTTCTAATGGTAGAGAGAAGAGCATATTCCAGTGGCTCACATGAAACCTTATCTGTAGGCAATGACCGATATACAATCTAGGTGTAAGCATCATTATTTAAACAGTCATGGATATTCTTGCATTATGTCTTCTCCACTTATTTTGGATCCAGACAAATAGTTTATT
>NW_025878875.1:0-1398 GCF_002878395.1 Capsicum annuum
AAATGTAGAAAGAATTACCTTGATTGTATTAATTTTGATTCATGATGTGTTCTTGAAAATCCTCTTACAACTTTCATATAAGGTAGAGACCAATAATGGTGAAAGTTGGATGAGTATTGATGTAGTTAATTACCTAAGAAAAGAAAAGAGAAGATCATATAAGTAATCAAATTTACCAATTGATATAGAAATGTAGAAAACCCGTAGGATTTTTGAGAATAAGGAAAACAAATTTAAAAGATGTGAGGAGAATGAGTTTTGGATAAAGCTTAGAAGTTGTAACTGTTTTGAATTCAAAGGGTAACTTTGAGCTTGAAAACTCCAACAATTATGATAAAATGGAGAAATTGTAGCCATCTCCAAAATTGTAAGTAATTAAGTCAAAATTAAATCATTTATCTTTAACTTTTTTTTTTTTAATAAAGTCATTGTAATATAAAATTTCTACATTTCAAATTAAATAAATGTGGATAAGTTGTTATCATTTATATATAAAGCTTACACCTCTATCGTATGATAATGGCTACAATTTTAACTACACACTTAATCTTCACGGGAGTCCTATCACCCCCTGATCTATTTTTTCATGTATTTATTACCCCTCCAAATGTTGAGCTGGCAAGGAAGGTGAGAACACCCCCTCTAGACGCATTCCCAACAACTCCAAAAGTAAGATTTTAGCCTTCCACCTGTATAATACACATCATTAATTGATTTTTTGAAGAAATAAATCATGACAAATGACTCTCTCTCTATCTCTATCTCTCTCTTCAACGGTCATCTTCCTCTTCTTTATATTACTCTTCTCTTTGTCCACCTACTGCCTTCATCTTCTTCCATTTTATTTTATTTTATTTATTTAACCTATATTTTATATTTTAATCCCAATTTCTAATTGAATTCTTGGAGTTTTGTTGTGTAATTTGGTTCAACTCTTAATTTAGGGTTTGTAATTTGATGATCGATTTTGTCGGAATTCATTAAATGATAAATTCAAAATTGAATAAGCTTTGTATGGATGAATCAGACCCAATGTTCAATGTTGTTGTGAAATGCAAACATGATATTTTGCTAGACTTGCAAACTTCATGGTTGAAGTCAAATCCGGGAAGAAGATTTTGGTCTTGCCCCTACTATGGTGTATGTATTTTGCATTGTATTTTGTTGTCACTTTATATTTAAATTATGTTAATGTACTGATTTCTACAAAAAATTTCAGTCTCAAAAATGTAAATTTTTTCTATGGAGGGACAAAGAAAAAGTGGATCCAAGATCAAATTTTATCATCCCAAGATAGGTGAACAAAATCTATTAATTGGAAGAAGACTTATGGCTTAAGCAGGTCAAAATGGATAACTTGACGCGGGAGAAGAGGCTCAATGGAAGATGGAGATGGTG
>NW_025878876.1:0-3591 GCF_002878395.1 Capsicum annuum
GACAAACTGGATTATTAAGTATATTGATTCATAAGATTGAGTTGTTATAATGAGTCTTGATATTTCCTCAAAGTTATTGATGTTGTCATGATTTAATGAATTGATACATTTTGATATTGATAAAGACTGATTTGATTTGAGTCGAGTTAGGAATCCACAAATTGATTATGAGATTTGATTTGGTCTTCATGATAGACCCTTGTGATATTTGTTGTGGATTTCCTAATGCTTTGTGAGGTTGTGTCTGGGAGTAGTATTTAGCACCTAGTGAGAAATGTGGTATTTTCTCGAAACTTTGTGCCACTGTAGGATTGATATTGATAATTGTGGTCCAAAGGCTGAGTATGAGATTGCAATCACTAAGTTTAGGTTGTACTCCTGCCAATGTGGGATTCTCTCCTTAGGATGGAAAAACCTTGGACTCCATGTAGCTTACATGGTTTATGTCAGTTATAAGAACCTCCCATATCCATAAGAGTTAAGTTTCTTGAATTACCGAGTCACTCCGAGTCTTGAGTTGAAGAGTTGAGTTGTTTATGATGATTTATGAGGTTTTTATCATATTATTTATTTACTATGAGATCATGAAAAGTATGTTTCAATCTAACTCAAGCCAAGTGAGCTATCATTGTACATATGCATATTTTTTTGAAATTGATGATGATATTTGCATTGTTGCATGCACCCCCACATACTTAGTACATTCCAAAGTGCTGACCCACATATTTTCCTATGGACTATATTTTCTCGTAATGTAGGTTCAGGTACTCAGCCGCAGCTGTGTTAGCGATATTCGAGTGACTCAACTATGTTCCCTCAGTGGTGAGTCCTCATAGTTCGAGGACCATGTCAATATTTTTGGTGATATCGTTCTGTTGTTATAGCGTTCAGTACTATTTGAGTCAGTTGGGGGTTTGTCCTAATGGCTTCTTGATTTTGATGTATAGTGGCTTTGTCAGACTAGAGGGTTGGTATGTATAGACATTCAATATATTTTGATTGTACAGTCTAGTATTCTCCAGTATTTCTCATGAACCTGATGAGATATATCTCTTTGTTGTGCGTGACTATTGTTGAATTGAATTTGTTGAAGTAGTGTCTGGCTCCGAGGGTTAGCTTGGGGCTACGTGTATCCCTAAGCACTGTATGGCATCTTGGGATGAAATTTTGGGGAATTAAAATTTCACCTAATCGATCGTAGTGAAGTCAGCAACAGATTCATCAAATCATACACCTTGCGCTAGGATTGATATGAGAATGAGCTGAGTTTTACGAAAAAGATGAGACTGAATTTTTTTACTCTAAGGAAATTGAATTATGTTGCTGATAAGAGGGCGGGGAGGAATTTTATGTTACAAATTTGGTGATTTTAGGGGAGGTGCGTAGTCACTTGATGCGTTTCTGACCCAGAAGGGATGAAAAATGAAAGAACTTGTGTGCACTGTCTATGGAGTGGAGTGTATTATCATGCCTTTATTTAATTTTTTTTAAAAAAAGAACCTTAAAAGAAAGAGACAAAAATGTTAATACCTAGAACATAATGCCTAGACTGTAACGCTTAGAGCATAACACCTAAAATGTAACACCTATATATATACTCTTCACATATATTATGAAGAGTTAACTAATCAAATCTTTGTAATCCATTTTGGATTCTACTTTCTCTCACCCTATACCGAATTCAACTTGAAGAAATGAAAAACAAAAAATATTAACTTTTGTTTTATATATATCTACTGTCGCTAATAGAAATTGCAAACTAAGTTTTTTGTTTTAGATATAAATCAAAACTTAGTATTATTTACTTTTCTAATAGAAATTGCAAACTAAGTTTTTTTGTTTTGTATATAAAACAAAACTTAGTATTTTTTGCTTTTCATTGCTTCAAGTTGAATTCAATATAGAGTGAGAGAAAGTAGAATATAAAATGGATTACAAAAATTCAATTAGTCAACTCTTCACGATATATGTGAAGAGTATATATGTAGGCATTATATTTTAGGTGTTATACTTTAAATGTTACAGTCTAGGCGTTATATTTCAGGTATTAAGATTTTTGTCTCTTTCTTTTTCAGGTTCTTTTTTAAAAAATAATAAAACTAAAGGTATGATAGTACACTCATAGACCGTGCACACCAATTCTTCTTTCATTTTTCATTTCTTTTGGGTCAGAAACACGTCAAGTGACTGAGCACCTCCCTTAAAGTCATTAAATTTGTAACATCAAATTCCTCTCTGTCCTCTTCTCAGCAACATAATTCTATTTCCTTAGACCCAAAAAAACCCAACCTCTTCAGTATCTTAAAACTCACCTAACTCTCATATCAATCCTAGCTTAAGGTGTATGATTTGGTGAATCTATGTTGACTTCCCCATGTTTTATTAGGTGAAAGGATTTTGCAAAGTATGTATTGCTTTTTGAGTAAAATTGAGTAATGGATTTCTGTGCATTTTTTTTTTTTGATAAAGTTTTATTTTTGTTCTACAATATTAGATCTGATCTTTTTTAGATCTTGAAGTATATTTTAATGATACAATGGATACCACGCATCTACTTAAATCAGATTTGATATGAATTGTCCTCTTTTTTGTTAAGCATTGAGTCTTTAATTGGAGACGAATGATCTAGGTATTGTACAAAGAATGTATTTGAACTTAGAAATTCACTAAATATGTGCAAATATTAAATGTAGTACCAATTATTGGCAACTGAACTCATTATTTTTAAATTCAAAACCCATAAAGTTAAAATCGTGACTACATTTTTGTGCAATATATTCTTGCTCTTTTCAATATAACTACTACTAGGTAGCATTATATTAAGCTAATTATTTAGTTTTTACCTCTATATTCCTTAAAAGAAAATTATTTAAGTGTATGGGTGGTTAAATTTTACTAATAAATGACCCATAAATTGATAATTCCACCCAATTTTTACTCATTTAATTTCTTGGATTGTCTACCCAATTGAAAGGTCTTTAATTTTTGTTATGTATTAAACTTGCATCCAGTGGCGGAGCTGCATTATGGCTGAACCCCTTTCGGCAAAAAATTATACTATTTTTATATGGTGAAAATTATTTTTTGTATATATATAATTGATGTTGAACCCCCTGCGGTTAATTCGTGTGGCAACATTTTTCGATTTTGAACCCTCTTGTTGAAAATTCTGGCTCCACCACTTCTTGAATCTAGTGAGGCATAGATTCTTTAAGGACGTTGAGTATTAGTACAATAACAACAACAATTGGTATCGGGGGGTAAGTGTATGCAACCCATACCACTACCTCAGATGTGAGATAGATAGGTTGTTTCTGAAAGACCCCCGGGTCAAAATAAAACAATCTAGACAAGGAATAGTAAAAGAACAAAATATAATAGAAATCAACATATCCAGTAATACCATAAACAAGATACACCAAGTAATACAACATCCTAAACTCATACTAACCTTCAACTCTAATGTGCCTCCTCCATAACTTCCTATCTAGGTTCATGTCCTAGTTAGGTTGGAGTTGCTCCATGTCATGTCTAATCACCTTTGTCCAATATTTCTTCGGTCTACCTCTACCTCGCTTGAAACCATCCCCA
>NW_025878877.1:0-2192 GCF_002878395.1 Capsicum annuum
CTCCAAATCGGCTTCAGGTCCTTTTGGGAGCAATTTTCAGCCATCTGCTCCAATTTTAAAGCATTTTTCGAAGTTTTTCTCCATGGATTTCAACCAAATTTCTTCCCCATTATTTATTAAGTCCAAATCTTAATAAATTAATTTCTCATATTAGTTTTTCCTTCTTCTTTGGCTTTAAACTTGATTTTAATTGATAGATTACCCTACTAAATATTATCAAGTTCTTTGAGTCCGATTTTTTTCTTGTGTTTTTCTTTGTGTGCTTTTCTCATTTTATTTCATTATTAATTTTCTTGACTCAAGTCCGTTAGTTTTATTTGAGTCATCCACTGTTCTTTGAACGAAAATCCATCCTTCCACAAAGAATAAGAGACCTTGTGAATTAATTGGACAAAGGAAGTTTTCTATCAACTTCGGGAAGACACTTAAGGTGAGTTGAGAGTTTCCACATATGAGAGGTGTGAGGAATTTTGCAACTAACTTGTTTGTTGAGTTTTGCAGGTAGGATGGAAAGATCAATAGCCCATGAAAGTAAAGCAAACTCAATGTTTCAAAACATGCAAGTTCCAAAAAGACTTCTTGAAACAACAATGATCAATTATGGGAGAGCGGAGCTTGAAGTTGTGATGGATGATTATAGTGTTATCAACTCTATAAACCCTCCAATGGTTAGCTTGCTCAATGTGCCTTTCTTTCCAAAACAAAATCCTTTTGTTACGCGAATGGAATTTTTGGTTGATAGAAGAGTTAAGGTATCTATTTCAATTGAAAATTATCAAGAGGAGGTTTGGTGTGATGTAGTACCCTTGGAAGCTTGTCAAATATGTTTGGGAATTCTATGGTTCCAAAGTCATGGACTTCCATATTCACAAGATTGGTACTATTACATCATGGATCTCAAAGGACAACTTCTCTTTTCTCCATCATGCCCTAATAAAGTTAATGCAAGTAAAATCATTAGTTGAGAAAAGATTTTGCTTCATTGAGGAAAGAGTGTATGAAAATTGGATGATTTCTCTCGACTACTTAAAAAGGACAAGTTAATATTCCAAAGGAAGCAAATTATGCATCATAAAGTTGAATCTAAGGAGTTGCCTTTGGAGGCAAAGCAAACTACTCCTTGTGAGGTTGGTGCTAAGGAGTTGAACATGCAAGTCAAAACATCCACTCCTTGTGCACCAAAGTGGAAGTTAAAGTTGAAGGGATCTCCAAACCCTTCACAGGGAGTCCTTGGCATTTATCTGAACTCTAATAAAATTGAGAGAAAAGATTGAGAGTAAGGATAAACCCCTATTTCAGGAGATGTTAAAGTATTAATGAATTAAACCGTAAACAACTTGAGTTCACATCAAATTCCCTATGTGATTCGACCCCAACCTAGTTGGGTTTTATATTTACAACGATTGCTTACACCCATTCAAGAGTGTAATTTAAGCCAACTCTTGAATGGAAAAATGACAGTTTGTGTAGAGTGATGTGAGAGGGTTGTTTCAAACCTTATACTAACTTTTGCAACCTTTCTCTAGTTGTCTTGATTCGTGTGCAGGTATCCTTAAAAACAAGCCTAGTGAGGCACCTCGCGCAATGAAGAATCATGAGGTGCTAAAATACTTTCCAAAGGAGCAAATGTGTGCCAATATTGAAAAGCAAGGTGAATACAATACTTCCTATGAGCTACAAGATAAGAAAGCCAAACCTTACAATTTGTTGAAAGTAAAAGATCCTCATGTGGCTAGTAGTCAATTGAGTGTAAGTGATGAGTTGTATATATGTGAGCTTAAAGATCCTTTGCCTAGTGATGATCTTGATGGCGCCTTGTTGCATGATGTTAATGCGATTGTTGTAAGTTCTCAAACACTACACTAGTTGATCCTATAGATGACCGGATTGATTCTTCTCGTAAGATCAATTTGAATCCACCTCGTGCTAGCACTTGTGACTTGAGTGGAAATGTGTTGTCATGTAATAGGGGTAGTCAAATGCTACTCGACTATAATGGTGGTAATCATGTGTGTCTCTTTTGAACTTGACATGCTACCAACTACTGTTAATTTGTGGTGATGACCAATTTGCTTGTAATATGACCTATTAATTGAGGAGTTGTGTGATGTGATAAATGAACCTCAATTTAGTGATGGTAATGATGTAGTTGGTCATGTAATTAGTCATGTAGGATCTTTACTTAGAGGTGA
>NW_025878878.1:0-1692 GCF_002878395.1 Capsicum annuum
ATCCCTTCCTTGATTCTGATGTTGCTGAGATTTTTTATGAACTCCTTAAGCATAAGCTCATCGAACTCCCAGAGATGAAGCGTCCTAACGAAGCCGGAAGGACCAATGACCCTAATTATTGCAAATATCATAGGCTCATAAGTCACCCTCTGAAGAAATGCTTTGTCGTTAAAGATAAAGTTATGCAACTGGCAAAAGAGAAGAAAATCTTCTTCGACGATGAGACAACCAGTTCTCATCAAATTTCTATCACTTTTGGCTCGCTCAACCCGATTAAAATTTATGTCAAGGATCATAATGAGGAGATATTAGAGCCTGATAGATCTTTGATTGATGAAGACGATGATGAAGGTTGGAATCTAGTGACTAGAAATATGAGTCTGTGAAAAGAGACATACGAGCAGCCAACCGAAAGAAAAGTGGTGAAGAAACTAAGGAAACAGAAGTTGGTTACACTTCCAAAAAGGACAAAGGTGACGGAGCTTCACCGTCAGAAACCTTGGCATTCGGTAACTTTAGAGGAATTCTTATCGAGTTGGTTCTGCAATAAGACTGCCCAAGTCAACCTTGAAGCATCTTGTTTGAATACCGCCAAAGAGGGGGCAAAGGGTGAGAATCTACCTATAGAAGTTCCTTCATCTTCCAAAAGGTTGGCTGAAACTCTTGGAGAAGAAGCACATGTGTGTGATAAAAAAATCACATTCACAAATAACGATCTTCTGCTTGGTGAGACCCTACATAACCATCCCTTATACATGGTGGGTTAAATTCTAGGAAAGAAGATTAATAGAATCTTGATAGATGAAGGATCTGGAGTCAATATCCTTCCTATCCGTACGATGAAAGAGCTTGGAATCGCTACTAGCGAACTGGACAAAAGTCGTATAATGATCCAAGGCCTCAACCAAGGGGGACAAAGTGCCATGGGATGTATCAAGTTGGGATTAGTATGGATGATTTTCAATCAAACCCATTGATGCATGTGATCGATACCAAAACTTTATACAATGTATTATTTGGTAGGCCTTGGGTGTATGGGAATAAAATTATCTCATCCTCTTACTATCAATGCTTGAAGTACCTCAAAAATAAAGTGGAAAGAATGATAGTCACCGATAACAAGCCATTCACTGAAGCTGAGTCACATTTTGCCGATGTAAAATTCTACTTAAAGAATTATATTGTAGATGAGAAAAGGATTGAAGATGTCACTAAGAACAAGTGTGACGATCTTGTATCTAAGAAGGTCGTGGTGACTATCAAAAAATTTGCCAACAGGAAACCCTTCTTCACTTTAAATAAAGAAAGCGTCGCTCCTACAAAAAAGAAGGCAGCTCCTGTTCTTCGCTATGTGCCAAAGGTAAAGAAAGAGGAAGATCACTCATCTGATCCCAAGATAATGTGCTAAAGGGGCTAACTTTACCTGCCAGGAAGATTGACGCAATAAATCCATCCTCAAGGCCACTTAGGAAATCTGTGGCTCAAAATCTTCCACCAGATATGGCACTCCCTACGAAGTGTATAAAAGATGGCTTTGATCCAAATGTATACAAGCTATTTGTAAAGGCTGGATACAATCCTAATGAGCCATCAAGGTTGGGCAAACTTCCATCGAAAGATAACACCAGGCAAGAACATGAAGGACTAGGATACATGCAGCCACCTCCAATTCGCATCTCCATAAGAAGGGCA
>NW_025878879.1:0-2201 GCF_002878395.1 Capsicum annuum
CCTGTCAGAATGGCTACTGACACATTGCACGAGGTGGCTAACCCGCGAAATAGCTTTTGGGTCGGCAGAATCTAAATAATCCCAATGGTAATTCTGAGACTTATCCTACCTACTTAAGTGGCAATCAATACACATTCAGTGATTTCGAATATCACTTACGACATTTTGAAATCAGGGTTTGGGGGTTCAAGCTATATATTCATTGATATTGAGGAAGTAGAGGCAGATTAAATCTGTGACATCAACTTGACTACTTGGAACTATCAATGATGCGTTCAAAGGAATCCTTTCTATCCTGTGAGCTCGAATCGGAAGTTCAAGCCCTGCTCTTTCCCAGTCTCCCTTTATACACTGCCTGCTTTCTTCTCCTGATCCTCCTTCCGATGCGGATCCAACTCTCTGTTTTTATGAACCAGTTAAAATCTCCATCTATGTCTGCATTCGAGCGAGAAGAAAAGTCGAGTCCATCTTTGTCTCCACTCAACCCTAGCTCGCTAAGCCGTTGATTTCCATGGATCCTTAGAAACTTTGAGTCGTGATGGAAAACGTACCCTTGCGAGAGATTGAGATAAAAGAAAGAATGGTTTAGATGCGGGGAAGAGGGGAACGAGATGGCTGGCTAAGCTGCTCCACCAGGTCTCATTTTCGGCCAGGAGATGGTTTGTATGGATCGTTCGGGCAGCCGGTTCCAGAACCACGAGCATCCTAAGAGAGTTTGAATTAGATTCATTGTTTGAAAACGCGGATTTGGTTCACTGTCGGTCGATTGACCGGTGGTTTGGTTGTTCTTAAGGCTAAGGTATGGTGGATGTGGGCAAAGAGAAGAAGGGCTAAGGCCTAAAAATTCCACTGATTGATTCTTTGATCCCGTCCACAGGTTCAGTGGTAGGTGGTTCCCCTTGACCTAGCTTTTTCTCCGCAGAGAAATAAAGGGATCAAAAGCAATAAAACCTATGATGTATCCTCAATCTTCCAAGGGGTACGGAGCGGCATCGGAGCAACCAATAAGCTAATCCATTCCCAGTGACCCATCTAATTGATTCGATCCAATGCAGAAAGAAGCTAGTGAGCGGCAAATGATCAAATATCGGACCTGGAAAATATCTGTCTCTCAATCCCGGGATTCCAATCCAAATTATGCATTTCCTGACCGCACTAGATTTCTTGATTCGCTGGGAGAGAGTAGAGAGTCAACGTTCGTTGGCAAGTACTTCCTTTCTATTAGTGCCACCGGAAAGGATGAAAAGAGATAAGATGCTGGTGGTTAGCCTGCCCCGGACTCGTAATTGATAGTTTCTGATGAATGGAGATGACTTCGAGCCTTCACTGAATGATGGGAATACCAACTGAGACTAGGAGAGGTGGCCTCATATCCCGTCCCTGGTTTCGGCTCTCCGAAAGCAGAGTATACGGGGGCGGCAGATGGATTTGAAGTTGATGGAAACCTAAAGGACAAAAGAAAGAGATTCATTTTGAAATGCGGATTACTGCTTCTGAGCTTCGATGACTGGGAGGTTTTGATAGCTTCTATCCAGTGAAGGGAAGGAGAGGAAGAAATAAATGGAGAACTGGTGCCCCTTCGAATGGGGGTTGATGGCGGCCTTCAATGGTTCCCAAAATGGGCAGCTCCCTTCTCTTGGCAGCCGCAGATGGGCTTTCACACTCCTTCTCTATATAAGATCCATAGCTTGAACAAGACAGCTGCACTGGGATACTCAGAAAGAAGTAAAGCACATCCACAACTGCCGAAGAAAGAACAAGAGAATCTATACTATCTTCCGCAACTTCCGAAAGAGCCACATCAAGAAAAAGAGCTGGTACCGCATGTGCCGCAGGACAGCCAGGAATGGGATATATATTTGAAACAACAATAGCAAGGAGATTCGCCAATAGGAGAGGGCGGGCCCCCCACGCTATTAGTGTCTTCTATATAAGAAGAGAGTCGAGTTTGATGAGTGTCGACTGAGGTTGCACAGATCAAGCAAGGCGAGTTGCTTGCGTGCGAGGCAAGGTAGCGCAAGCAAGGCAACGGTATAAGCAAGGTAGCTTGCAAGTCCCACCTCGAGCAACAGGTTACCTAAAAACAAATAAAATCAGAGTCCTTGGTTCATTGTTCAATTGTTGAGATTGAATCCGACGGTAGCCGAAGGCTATACAATGTTTTGTAAGCTCAGGTTATCGGCAGAAAATGTAGTGCAAGC
>NW_025878880.1:0-2868 GCF_002878395.1 Capsicum annuum
TTTGTCCACCTTAAGGCATGAAAATTTTGAGATCCTTTTAAGGATAAGCTCGCCAGAGGCCAACTTAAGGTGCAAAGAGACAAATTTTGTCCATCTTAAGGCATGGAACTTTTGAGATTCTTTTAAGGATAAACCCGCGAGAGGCCATCTTAACGTGCAAAGGACAAATTTTATCCATATAAAGGCATGGAACTTTTGAGATCCTTTTAAGGATAAACCTGTGAGAGGCCAGCTTAAAGTGCAAAGGGACAAATTTTATCCACCTTAAGGCATGAAAATTTTGAGATCCTTTAAAGGATAAACCCGCGAGGGCCAGCTTAAGGTGCAAAGGGACAAATCTTGTCCACCTTAATGCATGGAAAATTTATATCCTTTTAAGGAAAAACACGTAACAGGCTAGCTTAAGGTGCAAAGTTACAATTTTGTCCACCTTAAGGCATAAAAATTTTGAGATCCTTTTAAGGATAAACCCGCGAAGCTTAAGGTGAAAATGGACAAAACTTGTTCACATTAAGGCATGAAAATTTTTATATCCTTTTAAGGATAAACACGTAAGAGGCCAGCTTAAGGTACAAAGAGACAAATTTTGTCCACCTTAAGGCATGGAAATTTTGAGATCCTTTTAAGGACAAACCCGCGAGAGGCCAGCTTAAGGTGCAAAGGGTCAAATTTTTTCCATCTTAAGCATGGAACATTTGAGATCCTTTTAAGGATAAACCCGCGAGAGCCCAGCTTAAGGTACAAAGGGACAAATTTTATCCACCTTAAGGGATGGAACTTTTGAGATCCTTTTAAGGATAATCCCGCGAAAGGCTAGCTTAAGGTGCAAAGGGACAAATCTTGTCCACCTTAAGGCATAAAATTTTTTATATCCTTTTAAGGATAAACACGTAAAAGGCCAAATTAAGGTGCAAAGGAAAAAATTTTGTCCACCTTAAGGCATGAAAATTTTGAGATCATTTTAAGGATAAACCCGTGAGAGGCCAGCTTAAAGTGCAAAGGGATAAATTTTGTCCATCTTAAGGCATGAAACTTTTGAGGATAAACCCGCGAGAGGCCAGCTTAAGGGGCAAAGGGACAAATTTTGTCCACTTTAAGGAATGAAAATTTTGAGATCTTTTTAAAGATAAACCAGTTGTCAACGCCCTATTTCGAATCGGTCGAAACAACACACGACGTATGGTGGCGTTTAATGACTCTTGGGATTTGAAAATTTATTTTTTTAGAGCCGCCACCTAACTTTTTAGAAAATTTAGAAAAAAACCATTTTTTATGTTGAAAACTCTGTTTTGGTCTTTTGAGAATATTTAGAGATTCTGAGTAAGAGTTTTGGTTACTCGAGGGGAAGGTATTAGGCACCCCTCAGAGCCTATCCGAAGATAGTCCTTACACATAGTTTAGGAAAAACTTTTATTTTTGCTTAAAACGGTGAGAAGAAATGTAAATAATAATGACAATAATAAACAATAATAGTAATAATAATGTTTTAATGACAATTAATAGTATTAATGGAGTATAAATAATAATGACAATGATAAGGGACGATAAGAATGATAAAAATAATTACTATAATAATATTGAAAATAATATACCTTGTATGTGATAGCAAATGAATATGTATACCTCACGTTTACTTAAACCTGAAAACTCGAATAAGGGTGGAAAAGATAGAATGTAGCGTAACTAAATAAAATGGCTAATTTTGCAAAGTCTTGATTTTATATAAAGATAATACCTTTGAAAAAATGTAAAAAAAAAAGAGTGTTGAAAAAGCCTTTATTAATTATGAAAAGTTGAATTTTATAAGAAAATTTAGTTTTTTCAGTTTAAATGAAGTTATTTTAATTCTAATAGACTATTTAGTTATAAGAATATAATGAATGCCATGTTCAATGAAATACTTGACGATTTCTTTCAAGTTTAGTTTTAAAGAGGAAAATCGAAAGTAACCATTTAATTCATTTAGACGAAATACACTAGGTGAGGAATCACGAATCGACTAAAATACGAGATAAAATAAAATGGTAATGACTTAGGAGATTTATATAAATTAATTAGTTAGGGTGTTCAAATAAATACAAATAAACAAGAATATGAAATAAAGGCAGAGTTAGAATTGGGCCCTTTTGGCCCATTTTATGGGCTGCCCAGATTTTAGTGTATATCATCTGTATACAGCAACTATTCTTTCCCAGCGTTTTTGTATATTTGTTGTATATACACGCATCGAAAGCCTTTCTTTTTGTCTCTCAATCCGTTTTTGGGAGTTGGTTGAGGCTCGGACACGACGAAGTTCGAATGCGAGGATAAATGGAATCCGAGAGGACTCGAATTCATGTCACATGCATCAAAGGAAAGAGAAGAATTAAAAATCAAATCTGAATAGAGTAAATGAACAACAAAGTATAATTCATAACCAAAGGAGTTGAGCGTCACATAAGGAAATTGAATACTATGAAGTTTGAATCAGACTGAAATAATGAAATATGGTTCAAGGGTATTACTGAAGATAACTCCAAAAATAAAATGTACGAGATTCAAGTACTTAATAAGGCTTTCAACTAGAACAATTCGAAAGTCAAGCACATTTTGTCATAAACTAACTAAGCATCAGTACAAATAAGATTAAGTTGATAGTCCATCACCATGCAACATGATTTAACTGGGCTATTCTCAATTGAGTTATAAGAAACAGAGGGACAAAGGGGCACTGTACAGCTATCCCATGTCACACATTACTTGCAACTCAACAGCTATGTCGTATTTCGAATGTATGAGCGCATAATAAATAAGTAAACTATCAGATTTCTAATGATTTCTAAACTACCAGATTTCTAATGATTTCAATCTAGTTTGCGAGAGAGAGAG
>NW_025878881.1:0-5784 GCF_002878395.1 Capsicum annuum
TATGTCTCGGAAGATGAGAAAAATCTCATCTACAATGCCACAACTCTAGAACCTGTGGCTAGAACCGTAAATGGTCAAGAAACCATTGTTCAAGAGGCACAAGAAGATGCTTGTGCAACCCTTCTCTACCATATAGCTAGACACTTTGTAGGAGAACCAAAACTCTTCCAAGATAGGAGTCTAGAAATCCTTAATAATCTTCGATGCAAAAACCTCGCTGACTTTAGATGGTACAAAGATACCTTCTTAATTAAAGTCATGATCCGTCCAGACTGCAATAATGATTTCTGGAAAGAAAGATTTATTAGCGGTCTTCCGCCATTATTCGCGGACAAAGTCCGGACAAAACTCAAGGACCGCTTTGAAGGTCAAATTCCCTATAATGTTCTTACCTATGGTGACTTAGTGAGTTTCATCACTACCACAGGAATAGAACTCTGTACGGACCTTAAGCTGAAACAACAGCTTAAACAAAACCATAAATATGGTTTGACAACCTTTTGCCAGGATTATGGCTTTACCGACTTACATGATGGCAGGAGGCATAAAAGAATCCCTCCAAAGCGCCATAGAAAGTCCTACCCAAAACGAAAGACTTCGTATAAGGAGTCAAGCTCCTATAAAGAATCCAGCAAACCTCGTCGTAAAACCAGACGCAAGTCTTCCTCAAAGTCCAAAGATACCTGCTGGACTTGCGGAAAATCTGGCCATAGAGCTAAAGATTGCACATCAAGTAAAAAGAAGAAGATAAATCTTCTCGACTTACCTGATGAAGCAAAAGAAAAGCTCTTCTCCATAATGGAAGACCCTTCTGAAGCATCAGACTCTTACTCCTCTTCAGAGGAAGACTATAGCGACGAAGATTATATCAACGCCGCTTACGAGTCCGATAACTCCCAATCGGGACAAGACTGCGAATGCAATGGCACTTTCTGTGTTTGCTCCCGCAAAACCATCAATGTCATTACAGACAAACCTAAAGAAATCCTGTTCGATATCATTGAACATATCGATGACGACGAGCTTCGGAGTAAGTACCTCCAAGAGCTCAAACGTTTGGTGCTTTCTTCTGAGGAAGGCACTTCTAAGCCAAAACCTATAATTCAGCCTTTCTCCATGACAAGAGTAATGGCTAAGTTCAATCCTCCCTCTGAGCCCTCTATTGCTGAGCTCAAAGGAGAAATCTCCTCGTTAAAAGGAGAAATCAAAAACCTGAAGACCCGACTTGATCAGGTTGAACTACACGTTCTAACTGAACAAGTCTTACACACAGCTTCCCCCAAAGCCCTTACAGCTCCAGAGATCAATCTTCCAACCGATCATCTGCAAGAGCCAATGTCTTTCCCAGGGGAAGACATCTCGACCATCCCTTCCACATCCACGGCAATCGCAGCCATCAAGGCTTACAGCGAACATATTGCCATTAAAATCGTTATTGCCAAAGACTTTGTACTAAACAAAGTCGCCCTCTTCGATACCGGCGCTGACAGTAATTGCATTGTCAAAGGCCTCATTCCCACTCGGTATCTCCAAAAGAGTACCTCCAAATTATATTCAGCTACAGGCGAAAAAATGCGAATTGACTATCAACTTCGGAAAGCCCATATTTGCAATAACGGCGTATGCCTTATAAATGACTTTGTCATTACGGAAGATATCACTGAAGATATCATATTAGGCATCCCCTTTATCAACCAGATCAGACCTTACCAAAGTCATTACGATGGTATTAGGACTACCTTAATGGATACTGATCTGTTCTTCCCCTTACTGCGGCCACTCTCTACTCATGAGCAGCAACGCATTAAAGACGAAACAGTCTTCAAGATCAATCGTCTCTCCTCTCATCTTGCCTTTCTCCAACAAGATGTTCAGCTCAAACGCATTGAGCACACTTTAAAAACCCCGGAGATGGTAAGCAAAATATCATCTCTCCAGCAGAAGTTTGAAAACGAGATTTGCTCCGAATTGCCAAACGCTTTTTGGGAACGCAAAAGACACCTCGTTGAGCTTCCTTACATCTCTGGCTTCGATGAACACAACATCCCGACTAAAGCCAGACCAATCCAGATGAATCACGAGATGATGGAAATCTGTAAAACAGAAATCAATCATCTCCTGGAAAAAGGAATCATCCGCCCCTCTAACTCCCCATGGAGTTGCTCGGCATTTTACGTAAACAACAGTGCTGAAAAAGAACGAGGAGCACCCAGGCTTGTAATCAATTATAAGCCCCTAAATGCAGTCCTTAAATGGATTAGGCATCCCATTCCCAACAAAAGGGATCTTCTGAAACGAACTTATAAAGCTAATCTTTATAGCAAGTTCGACATGAAATCCGGTTTCTGGCAAATCCAAATTGCCGAAAAGGATAAATATAAGACAGCATTCAATGTTCCCTTTGGACATTATGAATGGAATGTCTTACCCTTTGGGCTAAAGAATGCCCCTTCCGAATTTCAAAATATTATGAATAACATTTTTAATGATTATTCCTATATGACCATTGTTTATATTGACGATGTGTTAATCTTTTCTGAGTCCATTGATGCTCATTTTAAACATCTGAAAACTTTCTTTAAGATCGTAAAATTAAATGGTTTGGTTGTAAGTGCCAAGAAAATGCAGCTCTTCCAGACTTCTATCCGATTTCTGGGGCATGATCTGCATCAAGGAAGTCACAAACCCATCTGTAGAGCCATAGAGTTCTCGAACAAATTTCCTGATGAAATTACAGATAAAACTCAACTCCAAAGGTTCTTAGGAAGCCTAAATTATGTTGCAGATTTTATTCCAAACATTAGACAGGTCTGTGAGCCTCTTTACCAACGCCTCAAGAAAAACCCAGTCTCCTGGGGTCCTGAGCAAACAAAGGCAATCATTAAGATTAAGTCTTTAGTAAAAAACCTTCCATGTCTAGGTATCCCCAATCCAGATGCCTTTATGATTGTAGAAACAGATGCTTCAGACATGGGATATGGAGGTATCCTGAAGCAACAGGTAAATAAGAATTCTTCTGAACAATTAGTTCGGTTTACCTCTGGGGTATGGAATACTGCTCAAAAGAATTATAGCACTGTCAAAAAAGAAGTTTTGTCTATAGTGCTATGTATCACAAAATTTCAAGACGATCTTATCAATAAGGAATTTCTTCTTCGAGTTGATTGCAAATCAGCGAAAGAAATTTTACAAAAGGATGTAAAAAATCTAGTTTCAAAACAGATATTTGCTAGATGGCAAGCTCTCCTATCTAGCTTTGATTTTCAAATCGAATTTATTAAAGGAGAAAATAACTCCCTCCCCGATTTTCTAACAAGAGAATTCCTACAGGGCCATGAGACCAACATTGCCGGGCGACAGCCCCAAGACGGAACAACAAAGGATGGCTAGACCATTCGATTCTCCAAATCCAATCTCAAATCCTTTACGGCCCACAGTACCACAGAGGCCGCCCATCAAGACAGAAACTCCTAACCGATTCTCTGCATTGACAGAGATACAGTTTCCCAAATCATCTCCACCAATGCCTACAAAGTTGGTAGACCTAAAAACAAATTTGCCTCTGGACAAAGGATCGACTGCTACAAGCTCTTCCTCCATCCAGACCAAGCAAAGCTACGCCATGAAGGCCCCAGAGACCTCGGCTCAAGAGTAAACCCCTGTGGCTGCAAAAGTTATTCCTCCCTCTCCCACAAAAGAGGAATTTAAATTTGTCACTTCCACTGTAATGCCTATCATTGCTCTCGATAAGGCTTACGAAGGATACCCGGTCAATCAGCTGATCAGGCCGGTATATACTAATAATAACTTTGTGGACACAGAAGATCCACTCAAGACACGCAGATACTACGAAGCTATTTTGGTCGACACAGACTCGATCGAAGTAGAACACTCAATGGATAACAACAATCCAGATTTTATCAGTTATTCCAAATTTACCATAAAAAGGATATTAACTCCTTTTAATTGGTTTGTTGATCATTTACACACTCCCATCGCTCTGTCTATGCCACACAGGCCTCAAACCTACAACTGGCAAGATTACCGAGCAGCATGGTTCAATTTCCTTTATGTTCGTCCAGGACATACATGGTTTGTCAAGTATTGCCCTGCCATAATAGACGCTACTATCCCAAGGTGGTTCTATGAGTGGTGGTCCTGCTTCGGGGGAACTAAAGCAGTTCTCCCTCAACAATTTTTAAACAGATTCCCTGACTTCCTAGTAAAGGAAGGATGCTCCACTTTGCCTGAGCACATTCAAATGTGCAAGTTCTTTACGAAAAAACGTATATCATATATTATTTCCTGGAACTTCTCCAAAGAAGAACAACACAGGATTAAATATTTATCCAAAGAGATTAAAATCAAGGGTTGGACACCCAAGCCAACCGTTCCTAAGACTCCAGATAAAGGAAAAGCTGCCACAACGGCTTCTCCACCTTCTTCTGCTTCGAAGAAAGCATTAAAAGAAAAGTTAAAACAAGCACTGGCCAAATTAGATGGACCAGATCCCGCAGACGACACTGAAGAATTGATGCAATTAATCGCCGAAGCTTCCTCAACAGGCAGTAGCAGCGATAATGGCGATATGCTAGATCCCAAAGGGATCGCTATGGCCTACCTTGATCCCTATTAAGAATAGGAAAATAACCCTTCAGAGAGATAGAGGTCCAAAGGGCCGGAATTACCTCTCGAAAGGGCAATTCACTATTCCTAAAAGGAATCCAGGTGTCAGACAATATTTGCTTTTCAAAAGCAGACGACAAGGCTTTTCAAAAAGAAAAGGCATCATCTCAAGCTTTTACTTTTCAAAAGAAAGGAATCTTTGTTTTTTCAAAAGCAGCCACTTATCTTTTGTCGGCAACATCTTAGCCGTCCACTTGTAATCAATCTATTATAGTTGATGTATCACCCTCGCCTATAAAAGGCAAGCCCATCCCTTAGAGAAGGCATCCGAAAATTTCCAATACTAAGAAATTCTCTCTGTGCCCATTCTCTCTCTTGTAACTAGTTTGTAATGTTTTTGAAGTTTCAATAAATATCGTTGTAAGTTTCATTCTTCTCTTTTACCTTTAATTACTACTGTGTCACGTTTAAACACACGATCCTCTCAATCCGGGGATCATCCTCGGACAATTTTTGTCCCACAGAACGCCCAGACCCACCCCCTGAAACCATGTGCTATGGCACACCGATATGGCCTAAAAATACCTCGTTCACGCCGTTTCCCCCATTTGTCCACCCAAATGGCCATGAATATTTAAATGGACCATACTGGGATGATCCCCGACCTCCCTGGCACACCTTGGTCAATTTTCAGTCAACAGCACACCCGGACACCGGGCCCACTCTTGAAATCATGGGCTATAGCACTCCGATTTGGCACGAAAACGTCGTATTCACGTTGTTTCTCCCGTTTGTCCACCCAAATGGCCACAAAAATTTAAACGAACCACACTGGGATGATCTTCAACTTCCTTGGCACGCCTGTCAATTTTATGCCCACAGCACGCCCGTACCCTGGTCCCACCCCCAAAATCGTGGGCTATAGAACACCAATTTAACCTAAAAATGTCCCGCTCGCGTTGGTTCGCCTGTTTGTCCACACAAATAGCCACAAAAATTTAAACGGACCACACTGGGACGATCCTCAACATTCTTGGCATGCCCCGATCAATTTTCAGCCCACATCACGCCCGGACCTCGGGCCTACCCCCGAAATCGTGGGTTATAGCAAACTGATTTTGCCCAAAAAATTCTTCGTTCACGCCGTTTCTCTCATTT
>NW_025878882.1:0-1031 GCF_002878395.1 Capsicum annuum
AATTTTTCGTGGCTATTTGAGTGGACAAAGAGGCAAAACGGTGCGAATGGGGCATTTTCGGGTCGAATCTGTGTGCTATGGCCCACGATTTTGGGGGTGGGCCCGAGGTCCAGGCATGCTGTGGGCTAATAATCAACCTGGGCATGCCAGGGCGGCTGGGGATCATCCTAGTATGGTCCGTTTAATTTTTTGTGTCCATTTGGGTTGACAAACAGGTGAAATGGTGTGAACGGGGTATTTTCAAACAAAATCTATGTGCTAAAGCTCGTGGTTTTGGAGGTGGGCTCAGGATCTGGGCATGCTATGGGCTGAAAATCGATCGGGGCATGCCAGGGAGGTTGGGGATTATCCCAGTATGGTCCATTTAATTTTTCGTGGACATTTGGGTGGACAAACAGGCAAAACAGTGCGAATGGGGCATTTTCAAGCCAAATTTGTGTGTTATAGCCTGTGGTTTCGGGGGTGGGCTCGGGGTTCAGTCGTGTTATGGGCTAAAAATCGACCGAGGCATGCCAGGGAGGCTAGGGATTATCCCAGTGTGGTCTATTTAATTTTTTGTGGCTATTTAGGTTGCCAAATAGGCGAAACGGTACTAACGGGGCATTTTTGAGCTAGATATGTGTGCTATAGCCCACGGTTTAGGGGTGGGCCTAGAGTTCGGGCGTGCTGTGGGCCAAAAATCATTTAAGGCATGCCAGGGAGGCTGGGTATCATCCCAGTGTGGTCCATTTAATTTTTCGTGGCTATTTGGGTGGATAAACAGGCAAAACGGTGCAAACGGGTTATTTACGGGCCAAATCAGTGTGATATAGTTCGCGATTTCCAGGGTGGGCCTAGGGTCCGGGCGTGCTGTGGGTTGAAAATAGACCAGGGTGTGCCAGGAAGGCTGGGGATCGTCCCAGTATGGTCCGTTTAATATTTCATGGCCATTTGGGTAGACAAACAGGAAAAATAGTGTGAACGGGGAAATTTTGGGCCAAATCTGTATGCTATAGCCCACGGTTTCAGGGGTGGGCCAGGTGTTCGGGCGT
>NW_025878883.1:0-2824 GCF_002878395.1 Capsicum annuum
AACTAAATTGTTGTCTATTGTTTACAAAATATATATTAGATTGTGATCAAACATTTTCAAATGAGATTTTCAATTTGAAAAAAAAAAGGAATTTAGACTGCACTTAAAAGATTTCATAAATTATAAATTAAAATAAAGAAAAAGACCATTTACAAGCTAAACGTCTTTAAAAGATATAATTCATGAATTTTTTTTGTTGTAATGAGACTTTTTATCTGGTTGTGTAGCAACACTATGATAATAGTGACCATGATTTATGTATTTGAATTATATTTCAAAAAGGTTTCTTCAAGAATACTTATCTTAATTTATGTGAACATCTAATTTAATTTGAGGTTATTTTCTATTTCATAAAAATATTTGATTTTAAAAAAATGTTTCTGTTATTTATCAATTTTCCTAAAAAAATATTACCTGTGAATTTGTAGAGAGTCTTCATTTGTTTGCATACCTTGACTTGTATCTTTCTCAATAACCTCTTTCTATTTCATCCATTAAAATAAATTGAGGCATATCACTATCATATTATAACTTATTACATACAATTTTTTTTTTTGCAAAATAAAATTTGATGAAACACATATCGATATGTAAAATAAAAAATATTTAAAAATAATTAAAGATTAAACACATACTCCACGCGAAGATGATTCATAAGGAAGTCTTGGCCTTTTGCCACGTGGAGGACAAACCTAAACCCATTTTTAACATTAAAATTTTTAAAAAAGAAATTTATATTTAAATATAAAATTTGTAGGATATATATATATATAAAGTGTGTGTGTGTATGCGCACACGTGTGTGCGTATGTGTGTGTGAGAGAGAGAGAGTGCTTAGTAAAAATAGTCACTCCAGTTTCTATCACAAAGATTCTTATATATACAAAAAAAATTAAAAATCATATATTTGTTAAAGTTTTTTCCTAATGAAATATAGACATATAAAAGTGATTAATTTATCCTTATCCAAATAAGAAATGTATTTAAAATAAACACACATATATATACATAATAAAAGAAGTGGAATGCGAAGGACAACAAACATACCTCTAGAGGTAAATTTTGGCTTTGGACAAAAATGAGTTGGGGGTTAATCGCAGGCCTGTCAAGTAAATAAATATGAGTTTATAAATTATTTTTGCAATCACTAAAAAAAAAAGATTTAATGACAGAGAGATTTTGTCACCAACCAATAATAATTCATTGTCAATCTTATTTAATGATGAATTACTGGTGGATTATCAAAATATCTTGTTAGATGCATAATGTTTTAGTGTTAGATTAGCAAAATATTTTCTTGCAAATTTTTTATAGTAAGAATAAAGTAAATGAAATAAGTAAAGTATATATTTACCTTTTCCCACGCAAGGTCCTTTGTGATATGTTACTTGTGTTATTTTGTAGGCATAGATTCTCCTGCTAATCAAATGAATATGGAAAATATTAGCTTATAATTGCATATATTAATTCAGTAAAATATTCATGACAAATACTTAGAATATTAGCTCATAACTACATGAATTAATTCAACTAAAATATTCATGACTCTATTTATTAATTGAAAAAGTAATAATTTATATTTATTAATGATAAAAATAAAAGAAGGAGTAAATTACCACATCATCTTGAAAGTTGGAAAATAATGATAAACCAGAGGGAAGTTGTTGCTGGTGTTGTTCTTGCACGTGTAGATCAACATGAGCAATAGTATTTGGTGATTGTACATAAGCATAAGAAGGAATTATAACATTTGATGACTCAATTTCATCAAAACTGAAGTCAGTATTGTTACTTTGAGAAAAATTATCTCCATTTGACGACATATTTTCAAAGATTTCCTTTATAGTAAATTGAGGTTTACAAATAGAGAATATTTTTTACCAACATCATATAACTCAGTTATTGATTTTGGAGTAACAAATAGAGAAAAAAAATTACTAACTAACATTTTGTTCCTTAAAAAATCTATTTTAAATTATTGCAAGTAGGTGAAAATTTTGAAATAATTATTTAATTAATTTTTAAATTTTTATTTTTCCACTGTTAATATTTAATATATATAATTTTTCCGATCAAGAAACATTAGTTCTGCTTAAACCATTAAATTATTTATATTAATGATAAATCTAAGAATATAGGTATCATCTAAATCTTTCTCACATATAATAATCGGTTATATTAACCCCAAAAAATATTTTTACGAAACACACAAAGAGAAGAGAATAGGAAGACAAAAGAAAAGATGAATTGATAAAAAATATAAATTTAAACATGTATATAAGTTTAAAAATGGAATTATCCTAACATCTATGATTTCAAAAAGTTGTATACTTGACAACTTTCTAAAATAGAATATGTATGAATATATATATATATATATATATATATATATATATATATATATGTTCATTCACATTCTAAAATAAATAAATAAAAGTGTGTGAAATAAAATAAAGAAAAATAGTCAAAAAATTTTAGGTTCCCTTTGAAAGTAATTGACTTTGAAAGTGTTATAAATTCCCTCACATATAATTAATAATTATAATTTACGTATACCGTTAAGTTGAGTGAGGTCAAATACTTTCTGTAGCAATCAATTCCAACATAAACCTACATAAATAGAATATAAAAAAATTAAAACATATATCAAGCCGACAGACACAATTTTTTTAGTTAAAATATAGCAAGATGAGGAAATCAAAAGTTTATGATATACGTGTTAATTTTTTTTATGACGATTCTTTCTCATTTAAAAGATTATCAAATTCGATCTTTAATCCAATCTGCAAATTATGTTATATGTCCAAATTGAACCTTTTTTTTTT
>NW_025878884.1:0-2433 GCF_002878395.1 Capsicum annuum
AAATTTATAGCTTCTTAGATAATTCCACAAACACCTTACATGCACTTTTAGGCATTGGTGAATTCGTCAAATTCTCATGTTTTCCGCCACCCCATATTTCTCATCCAACACACATAATCATCACATGCATGTATCAACCAACATACACCATCACCACACATATATATTTATCAACCAACATGCATTATCATCATCATCATCATCATCATATATATATATATATATATATATATATATTCATTACTTGAACTTTCAAAAAGGGATTCGTGGACTCTATAGACGAAAGGAGTCCACAGATAAACACTTGCATACCTTAGATTTTGTGGCCGGAAGAGATTGACAGAAGGAATTCTTGAATCAAAGCCTCTAATTAATTTTCCCCAATTCAAAACCCTAACCCTAACTTTATATATATATATATATATATATATATATATAGTTCTCAGCTGAATGGGGTATTTATAGAGGTTTAAAAGAGTGGTGAAAGACCAAAATGCCCCTAAGGAACAAATAAAATCCGAATCTGTCCTTCAGTGATCTATCCGATAGGCTGAAGTAAATTGGTCATAACTTTTTACTCCAATGTCCAAATTGGATGAAACTAATTTTATTGGAAAGAAGACTCTTAGGGATTTCCGTTGATATATAGAAGATCACATAATTCATTATGTACAAGGAGTTATGATCGTTTAAAGTTGACCAAAAAAATTGCCTGGCTGCAGTATTTTTTTTCCTGCACATTTTACTATTCACAGTTCGATCAGAATAGTCGTAGTTGATCGGAATGTCGTAGTTGATCGGAATGGTCGTAACTCATTGCTCAAGTTTCCGTTTTGGGTGATCCACATATCTTTGGAAAGATTATTCAATGCTCTACAAAATGGTGGGTCGAAATCCAAGAAATGACACACAAAAAAATTATAAATTATTCTCAAAGATAGGATCCAATACATTTACGCACAAAATTTCGACGAAAAAAATTTTTGGGGTATTTCAGTAGTGCTATTGCATCGTGTCACTGGAAACTAAAACCTGGGAATTGGGTTGATGGCGCGATGCGCCATTATTGCGGTAAGCCTTTGGATGCCATTTTGGCCACCTCCGTGATGCGCCAACATCGCAGAGGTCCACTGGAAATTGACAAATGGGAAATTATCCTGCTCCATGACGCGCCATGATTGTGGAGTCATACTGTAATTCGACAATTGTCATTTGGACTGCCTACATAACGTGCTAAGGGTTAAAATAATGGTGTTTAATGACTGAAACTTAAAATCGTCATAACTTCTTACTCGGTTATCAGATTTAGGCAAATTTTATATTATTAAAAAACTAACTGAATTTCCTACACAATGGAAGACTCTAAACTAAAAAATAATGAGTGCTACAAATATTTTATATATGAAAACTCTTTTATTGAGACTTAGATTATGCTAGAGAAATACGGGGTGTTACACTTAGAGTCCTGTAAGTTTTGTCAACACCCTTGCTACAAGTGTGGTTGTCATAGAAATAAAATTGCTATTAGCGATGCATTATTTACCTTTAATACCAAGTTTGAAGAGGCTGTATGCTTCAAACATCTCAGCTCCTCATATGAGGTGTCATAGTGAAAATAATAGGCCCACTAGTGTTATGTGTCATCCATACGATGGAGAGGCTTGGAAGCATTTTGATGCAACCTACCCAGATTTTATAGTTGATCCACAAAATATTCGATTGGGATTATGTGTGGATGGTTTCTTACCTTTTTCTATTGGTGCTGCGCCATATTCATGTTGGCCTATATTTATCACCCCATATAATCTTCCTCATGTAATGTTGATGACTAGTCCATATATATTTTTGAATTTTGTTGTTCCTGGCCTACGTTATTTAAAAATTGGAATAGATGTCTACTTGCAATCTTTGATTAATGAAACACAAATTTTATGGAATGAGGGGGTTGAAACTTAGGACATTTTACTTAAAAAGAATTTCAATCTGTGTGCTTATCTAATGTTGACTATTAATGATTTCCTTGCTTATGGAAGGTTTTCTGGGTGGATGCCAGCTGGAAAGTTGGCTTGTCCATACTATATGGAAAATTCAAATTTTTTCACATTAAGACATGGCAGAAAAAAATCATGATTTGATTGTCATCTTTGTTTCTTGCCACCTAATAATGAGTTTAGGGGACTTAAGAATGCATTCCAAAAGAATAGAATTGAACATGATAGTCCACCTCCAAGGTTATCTGGTCATGACATCTGGAAGATAGTTCAGGATTTTCTGAAAGTTAGCAAGGAACGAATGTGTAGGTTTGATGGGTATGACATTTCATATAATTGGACTAAGCAAAGTATATTTTGGGAGTTAGAATATTGGCCAGATAATTTACTTAGACATAATATTGATGTCATGCATACTGAGAAGAACTATTTTGACAACCTG
>NW_025878885.1:0-7040 GCF_002878395.1 Capsicum annuum
GGCCGATCACAAACGCTACAGGTGTGGGAGTGATCCTGGTTAGGGAAGGCTAAGACGGCGCCTCGCATATGGGTAGCAAGAAGGTGCTTATGCCACAACGGTGGGGCCTTATGGGGAAGGGCCAAGCCTGGTTGGGCAGTCAGGGTCGGAGAAGGGCAATGACTCATTCTTAAAACCAGCGTTCTTAAGACCAAAGAGTCGGGCGGAAAGGGGGGAAAGCCCTCCATTCCTGGTTCTCCTGTAGTTGGATCCTCCGAAACCACAATACTTTACCGACAAGAGCTCTTAATGAATGAGCAATGAGTTTAATTCACACTATGAAAAGTAGAGGAAATAGAATATTATATAGCCTATAGCTATAGGGCTAGGCTCTGTTCCTCGCTCGAGCTACCAGCTTTCTTAGATTTCATTCATGTTGACTAATCCGAGTCCTTGAGAGCTTAGACGTCAGCGTGGAAGAACTCCGGAAAGAATTTCATCGGCTCCTTCTCTCTTGCCCTCTTGATGGTATCTAGTTGAAATGGTTGCTGGATTTCCCCTAGTTCAAGCTCTAAGTCAAGCATTCACGCACCAAAGACCTCTGACTACACTCCTCAGCCTAGGAAAGAAAAATCCCATTTGCCTAATACGTACTACTGTGCAGCAGATGATTTAGCTGCCATTATTCCTCCACCAGCTTATTCTTGGCATCAAGCCAGCCCTTATTCCTTGCATCAACAGGCAATCTCGCATAAAAGAAAGGCTACTGACTTGGCTGATTCAACAAGGGAAAAAGGCATCCATTCAAACAGCTCCCATTCCTATGTTGACACCAAGAGAAAGAAACCCTGGCGCCTCCTCTCTATCCATTCCTTTTTCATAATCATAAAGGATGGAAATGCTTAGCTTACTAAACCAGCAACAGCGGAGTAAGCTCCCATATCTGTGAAGGACTGCTTTCCAGCACAGAAAAACTTCTCGTTCCTGAGCTTGCTGTTAAAGAGGAAGATGCTGATTCTATAGCAGCTCTGATTCCTTCATCGAAAACGAGAAGGAAGTCTTATAGAATGAACAAGCGCTAAAGAAGGGGGTGGGATCTCTCCTAAAAGAAAGAATTGACCTCGAGCCTGTCCTACTCATTCTCCTTTTCCCATTCCTGACCCTAACTGTGGAGAGGTTAGCCTTGAGCCAGGTCTTGATTGTTTATTCCATTTTGTTAGTTTAAGTACTAGAATGGGAGTTACGGATATTAATTCCTAAAATATGTCACCGATTGGTGACCTGATCCCACTAAGCAAGAACAGCTACCGACACCAACTCTATCTTACCGACCGGTAAAGCCCTCTCTGACGGATATGGCACTTCACTGCTCGGAGAGGAATGAATTCTTCTCCAAATCATCTCTTCCTTTATTATCGTTAAGAAAGAAGTCAATTACGTTCGAGCTTTTTGTCAACTGATTCCACTCAAGCAATAGAAAGAAAGGCTATCTCCTCTAATCTCTAACTATGCTGAGTTCAATCAAGCGTCGAACTAGTCGACCTCCTTACTTCTTTACCGCTCCTTCCCCTCACCCTCAAGTCACGACCTAATATAAGTTCTTTCAGTCCTTTTCGAGCTAGTATAGCAGCTGATATGGAATAGCCCTTCTCTAGCCTGGAGCCTAGAAAGAAAGAGTCCGATCTACGATACGCCATAACCATCCACCCTATCCCGAGCCTCGTTTGCTAAGCGGGCTCATAGTCCAAGCCTCTTGATCCAAGGAAGGGGAACCCCATCGTGCTGGCTTGGCATGGAAGGACGGCTACCCAAAAAGTCTTTTTCGCAGCTTGGTCTGCGTAAGCTCAATGCTTATGGCTTTACCCAGCATTGCCACTCTTCTTACTATGTCGTGGGACCGCGAAGACAACCCACCACTGGAACTTGCTTTGCTCTCGCTCCACTCGCTTCCACTATGTCTTCTTCCCACTATAGTGAAAGATCTTTCACCATAGCAGGAACCTCACTGACCTTCTCAGGCAGTTACTGATTTTTAGCTGGGGATCCCTTCCTGCTTATCCATCCACCGTAAACGATTACTAAAGGACTTGGAATACGAATGAGATCAAAAAGGCCATCATTGGGGCAAATGATGCAATAGCTTCGGTTAGAGCAAAGCCCAAAATGGCATAACCAAATAATTATTTTGCCAACGATGGATTTTGCGCCACGGAATTAATCGAGGAACTAAGGACGTTTCCAATACCGATAGCAGCTCCCGCTGAAGCAATTGTAGCAGCTCCTGCACCCATTGATTTTGCACCTTCTAACATCTCAACTTGAGAATTCTCCTCAAGCTTTTTCCATCACGATTTTCTCTTCGAGAACACTCGCCTCGTCAATTATTCCCCTCGTTACTCTTATCTTAGAAATTGAGATGTTTATGCAAAGCATAGGCGTCACAAACGGTACAGTGAACACCAACCCAATCTCGAAAAATAAAGAAAAGTACAAGCAAGGACATTTTCTCGATCAAGAAGGTATTGAACTTCTCGACGCACCTCTATCAATTCCTTTTTTGCCTCATCTTCTTCTCTTATGAAATTTCTTTTGAAATTGATTTTTTCAATATTCAATATTTATATTGACAATAGTGTATCGAACAAATAGAATTCATTGTGATAAATGAAGTGGATCTATTTCGTTTTCTTTCTATTGATTGAGACCTAGCCTCTCTCCTTTGGTTCGTAGCCTTGGGTTATACACTTTTCCTTAAGGCAGAGGTTTTGCCCACTTCAAAAACATGTACTCCATCGAAGGCAAAGAGGTTTTCAGCAACCCTAGAGGTAGTTCAACTTGAAGACTCTCTTTTTATCTATACGGAATTCCTAGGAGTCCACAAAAGAAGGCAGTACCAAATAACCTAGAATAAGGAAGTTTTATACCTACTCAAGGGAACTACCAAAGAAGTAATATATCCAGTCACCTGGTCTTTAGGATTCTTACGATAGCAGGCGAGACTATGCAGAAATACAAAGTCTTGGTAATTCTTTATCCACTCTGCCTAAGGAAGGTAAATTAGCGGCATCTCCTTCGAGAAGAGCTCATATTCTTTCAGTAATACTATGAGATAGATTAGGAAAGACTTCATTTTTTGGGTCAAGGTTTGCATTTAGCTGAGGTAGAAGTTCGTTAGCAAGTGAAAAGTCAAAAAGGGGGTCATTCTCTTCTAATTGAACTTCCCCCCGCTTACTTGAATTCCTTCTAATTCAAGGGTTATAGGTGCATCCCCATTTCCCCCTTCGACCTCTCTCTCTTCGAGTCGTCTTCACTTTTTTAATCCTACTGCTTTTCTCCCTCTATATAGCACAGGTATCTTGCTTCCAAGCCACTGGCAGGAACCAGATAAAGAACAAGAGAGAGAAGCAGCTCAATTTCAAAGGTTAGGCGCGATAGCCACTCATGCAGAAGGAGATGTTTGGGATAAAAGCCCCATCTCATGGTGCTTTTGTTAAGAGTTCCCCCTCTTCGACATATTTTATTATGGAAACCCTGATGGAGAAGATTGTTGGCCCCTTCTCTGCTGGTTCTCTCAGACTAGCATCAACAGATGTTAAGGTTAACCCAATAGTCAGGTTTCATTACTTCCAAAATCCTGGTGATGGATGTGGAGAGGTGTGTGAACAGAAAGATTCATTATGTACAACAAAGACGCTCCATGTAGGAATTCAAGTACCAACAAGAGATTGGTCCTATATATTTCAGGTATGTTGGACCTTCATTACCTGCTGATCTATCCAATGATTTTTTGATGGGATAGTTCTGTCGTTGTGACCACAATATCGCATTACCATGGCGGCTGCCTTGTTAGGAAAGTGGTTGATAGGAACTTAAGACTTTTTGGGGCACTCATAGTTGTTGATGGTTCAACCTTTACCGTGTCACCGGGCACCAATCCGCAGGCTACTCTGTTGATGCTTGGCCGGTAAGTGCTTTAATATGTGTTGGATATTGTACAAAAGTGCGATTGCAACTAATCGGGAGCTTGCGTATGTAAATGAAAGAGTATACATCCCCCTTGATAACTGAATGCAAGTGAGGCTAGACCTAGATTCGCGTATGTAAGTGAAAACAAAAAGAAAGAAGAAGCAGAACTCCTTTCTTGTCTAGAAAGGGGAAGAGGAGCTCAAACAAGGTTCAAAGATCCCCTCCCCAAAGTATGGTTTAAAGAAAGCCTTTCAGGTTAGTGAGGAACATGATAGTGAAAGAGAGAAAAAAGGAAATCCATTTATGGCGGCTTACCTTCGTACATTCAAGAACAGTTGTGACTCCTTGGCATCTATCAATGCACCGGTGTCCCAATCTGATATGTTTACATTCCTTCTTGCTGGCCTGCCTTCGGAGTATGAAAGCTTTGTCACTACGGCGAAGCTTCAACGACCAAAACCAACTATGGCTGAGCTTCGGTCCAGCTTGTTGTTACATGAGTCTTGGCTTCAGCAGATGCATCCTATTACTATGTTCATGATCTTGTATACTAACCGAGTCCGCACTCGCCCTAGAACACGTACGTCCTCCCTGTAATTGTCTTGTCTTTGTTATGGTTTCAGGGCCTACGTCTACCCGTATGGAGCCACCATTATTTGCAAGGCTTGCTTTACATTGGACCCGATGTTCAGCCTCTTAGACAAGATGAAATTGAGGATTTGTATTATACCCAGGCATTCATTCCTGGACTTTACAAGTTACAAGTTATCCCCACATGGAGTCCACCTAAGGGAGAAATCCAATCCAATGGGTCACTAGGACTGGGCTTGACATTAAAGATAGAGAAAAGAATATAAGCGCAAAAAAGGAAAATTGCCTGGGAAAACAATCCCAAGGGAAGCTTCTCGCTAGTGCTTTGCCCCACCACTGAACATTGCGTTGCTATGGTCAATAAACAGCCTTAAAGTGGTTCTGAATGACCTTGAGGAGGCCCTGGTGCAGCACCTTTGTCGCTCGAAGGATCTATGAAAAGAATGTCCCACTACGAATTCATATCCCATTAATAAAGTACAGATAAATAATATATTCCAAGTCTGACTTTTAAAGCATACGCATTGAAAAAAACCTTTGGATTTGGACTTTCTACTTTGATAGATCTTTCCTCTCAAAATAGGTTTTACCTAACCCACTATGTCCTTTTTTTAATACCCATTTTTAGGAGCGGGAATCATCAAATTAAAAACCCTTTCTTCTGCCCTCGCCACTTCTTTCACTGACCCTATCCACCTTCTTTGCAGAATACCAGAAAAAGAGATGAATTAGCAGATCATAGGGCTAAGTCGAAGCATGCCTGAACCTTCTTCGTTAGAGACTGAGTTAATATGCAATCCCACTTTGGAGACTTCCCTTCGGGATAGGTAGGATATAGTGCCACAAATTGTAGTCTACTCGGCATGCGTGTCTAGGGTATATTCCTGCATTTCATTCAAATGGGTTGAACAATTCATGTGATTGTTTACAGTTGGCAATTGTATGCTCCTGGATTAAACATAAGAATCCAATTCTTTCTTTGGATTGATTCATTCGTTAGTGTCGGATAGCTTAGTAGCACATTATGAATCTGGGATTACCTGTTAGGTAGAACTAAGATCTGCTGTTAGCTTCTTTAAGTCTTACCTTCTCTTTCAGCCGATTCAATCTCATCTATCTTATTTCGTCGATTAAGCAGCCCTGGAATCACTTTACTCTCGTGCATTTTGAGTATTGTATTAAAGTCTGAAAGATAATAAGCATCTTTCTTTTCATTTCGACGATATACTAAGCGCCAAGCCTACCTGTGTTCTGTCAACACCGATAATATAGTATATAATTTTTCTCAATATCTTTCTTTATTCTTTCTGGCTTTTTCTCAAGAAAGGGGAAATTGAAGACTGAGAACATAGGAGGTCGGTGGCTAAGAGACTGACTTAAGACATTAGGTCGAGTCGATGTTCGTCGTGCTATATATCATTCGTGATCCCCACCTGGGATTCTTATGGTTCTGGAGGATCCAACTACAGGAGAACAAGGAACGGAGGGCTTTTCCCCCTTTCCGCCCGACTCTTTGGTCTTAAGAACGCTAGTTTTAAGAATGAGTCATTGCCCTTCTCCGACCCTGACTACCCAACCTGAGAGTGGACAGCTAATGCGTTCCACTTATTGAATAGGGTTCTATGGTCGGTCCGTGACCCCTGGATACCGAACGCATTCTTGGGGTGATTTCATAGTTCCTACGGGGGCCGGGGAGAATAGGCCATTCAACAGGGAGATTTTGAAATTGCAGAGGCTTGGTTCAATCAAGCCGTTGAACCTTTTCGACTATTAGTAGCGGCTCAGGAAGTAGCCCTCTTTCTTTACGAGCTTACCCGCAGAGAACCACCCCTTTTAAGGACTATACCTTGCTAGGTGATGATATCCTAATTACTGATGCACTTGTGGCACAACAATAGAGGATACTACTGGATAAACTCGGTGTGACCATTTCGGAGGCCAAATCGATAATATCTGAAACTGGTTGCGTCGAGTTTGCCAAGAGATTCTGGGTCAAGTCAGGGTCTATCAGCCAGCCGAACCCATTCAAACCCAAAACTGGCTTGCGCAAATCACCCTTAGATAGGGTAGACTTTATCACGTGCCCTCCCATTCCATCTAGGCCAAATACCTATTTAAGGTATTTTTGATGATAGCAGTTCCCACCCGAGTAGGGTGACTGAATAAGATGCTGCGGATTTCCCACTTCCGATATGAAAGCATCTGGGGGGAAAACCCATCCTGCACCAATGCAGCCTCGACCCTCTTTTCGACCAGGAACTGCTTGTCCAGTACCCAAAGATAGATTGGGAGGTGCCTGGCCTCGTTTCTCTCTTGAAAGAAGAACGCTAGCCGGGTCTAAAGCTCTGCTCTCCTTTGCCTATCCGACCAGACGGACTGGTTGGCCCACTTGTACTTAATAAAATCAAAATCAAGGGAAATTCCCCTGATGGGAGTGAACATAGGGATTCCCCGACGAACGAATACAATACATGGAAGGCTGGAGGATGTAGTACTGGACGGCT
>NW_025878886.1:0-4330 GCF_002878395.1 Capsicum annuum
TGTAGGCTGTTGTATCCTGGAGGGGACAAGTCAAAGAGTGTAACTGTTAGACCGGAGAAACAATTGCCGCAGTGGGCTTGAATCTCCTTAAGGAGAGTGAGATATCCGCGCCTGATATGGGTACGACCACGAGGATGCACGTATGTGAGAATGCATTGGACCCGTCCAATAAAGCGTCCAAGTGAAGTGTGGAGAAGACCTTGGATCACACCAAAACCGACCCTAAACTTGCACTTCAAGGGCGCCCTTGGTCACATTTCATTAAAGGGACCTTTTGTTCATTTTACCTATTATTTGTAACACACTATAAATAGAATGATGTAGGGTTTTAGTCATTAGTTTTTATGAATATTGAAAGTTGTAGACACTTAGACATTTCTCTCTTGTGAGAAAGGCCCCTATGGCCAAACATTGTAACTAGGGATTTCAACTTGAGTGTGGAATCACTCGTGTTGGATTCAAGCTTGAAAACATTGGATACTTGAGAGATCGAGGCCCCTCTTGAGCCATGTAAGAGATAGGTGATTTGTAGTGTGTAGTTTTAAGGGTTCAAGAGTGAAATATGCTCTTGGGTTCTTAAGATTATGCCTTTATGTAGTCTATCTTTCTATCCCTTTTGTTTAATGTAATCTTTTGTTGTTGTTGTTTCTTGTGTTGTTGAAATCGTTGGTTATTATTATTGTAATCCTCTTGTTCTTCATGTGTTGATGATTTTTTGGGTGTTATATACATCATTGAATCTTGTATTCTTCTTGTTGGTAGCGAATCCGAGAGTGATCTCCAAAAAGGTCCTCGGATCCTTAAGATTAGTGGGCTGATTTGGAGTGCGTTTCGTGTTCTCTTTGTTTGTCTTGTATCATTTGGTATCAAAGCATGCTTGATCTTGTTACTAGAAGATCAATCTTGGGCTTGCTTGATAGAAAATATAAAAAAAAAGTATTAGAAAACTGAAAAATTAAAAAGAAGCAAATCTGTCCATTTTGTGTTCTTGGCCGAAATTGTGTTATTGTTGTGTCTTGGCCGAGATTTTTACTTGTTTTGTTGTTTCTAGTGCTATTTTTCTTCATCTCTAACACTCTTGAGTCTAAATCTAAGTTTGATCTTACATTGTTGGTGTTGTTTTCGTGAACATAAGGCGTGGCCGAATTATTGTTGAAACACTGTTGTGGTAGGCTGTTTTGGCCTTGTGCTCATCATCTTGTTGTTGTTCTAAGCTTGGCCACGTGATATTGTTTTTCATTGGTGGCCTAAGAACCATTTTGTTAAAATTGTAGTTGTCTTGGCCAAGTGTTGAAGATATTGTATTGTGAAAATTGGAAGTTGGCCGTGTGAAAATTATGGTATTTTTGGAGATTGTTGTTGGCTGTTCTTGGTGATTGTTGATGTTGTTCTTGAAGTTCTTCACAAACTTCATAGCTTGTTAATATAAATTGAACATTAGATCTATAAAGGTGAAGGAAAAAGGGGTAAAACTTTGTAAGTCTTGAAAGACTTTCCATCACTCATCAAATAGTCAATCACATATCAACCACTTTCCAACAACCAACCACTTTCCAACAACTTTCCATAAAACAAGGGTCCATGTTATAAGGAGAAGTACAAGAAAGTCAAAGTCTTGAAAACTTGATTTTGAAAAGGCTACAAGACTTGCTTGAATTTCCCTCCTTAAAATAAAATCCCACCAATTCCTAAATTGTAATTGACCAAGACTTAAAATTGGACAATAACAACAACAAAAAAAATTGTTAGAAATCACAACCAATTACGTGCTGCCACGTCATCATTGTTACTGTTCACGCAACATATTTAAGCTCAAATTTCAGATTTCTTAGTTTCCTTTTGTTGTTCCTTAGTTTCAATTTCGTTGGTTCCAATACTAATTAGAAAACTAGTACTCATCTACTAGATTGTTAGTTAGTCTTTATGTTCGTTCATTCGTGTTAAACTTTTGTTGTGTGCTTTTCTCTTTTGTGAATTCGTTGTATTTGTTGGTTCAAGTCCGTAAATAAATTTTCTTTGAGTCAACCCAAACGAAAATCCATTCCGAACAAGAGTAGACTCGACCCTCAATTGCTCATGAAGTACAAGCCATCTTTCAACACTTGTGAAACCAGGTGTGAGGTAAAACCAAGAGTGAGAGTGTGGTGAGGCATTTTGAACTAACAAGTTTGTTTTGTTGTTTTTTGTTGTCCTTTGCTTTAGGTACAATGGCTACTACTAATCTTGATGCCACGTTTGATCGCATCAATGGCGACATTGAAGAAATGAAATGACACGTGGAAAGGCTACACCAATTATTACCTAAACTTATCCCACAAAATTCAACTTCCCTTGTCCAAACACCTTGTGTCGAGAGCTTCCCAAAGGAAGAGGTGGGCTACCCCGACTCACACCAAGGTAAAGAGGAGATTGAAACATCTTTGGTACTTGATAGTGAACTTATAGAGAGCGAAGCACTTGCTAGTTCCAAATCTGTCCGTGAGATAGATCATGTTCTCTTTAGGTTTAAGGTTTTGTTTGAAGATGATATAAACACTCCTAATGAACCTAGTGGTGAAAATGATGGTATAGCTTGCCTTGAAGGCTATAGACGATATGCTAACCCACTATGGTGTGACAATATTTCTCCTAAAGATGGAAATCTCTTCTTGGAAGATGAGAGTACTCTTATGGACAGTCTCGGAAATGGGTACTCTTGGTAGTACTCTTAGTGTGCATGATGATCAATTTACTCTTAAATGTAGTTCACTACTTGAGCATGTGAATAGTGTGCTTAAAAATTCTCAATTTAGTGATGATCTCTATAGAATTGATCTTGATAATGCACATGACTCTTTGAACATCTTGTGTGGAAAAAGCATTGCAATTAGTTTTGTTCATAGAGACCATGTGTATGAAAATGTTTTTGTGTGTGAGTGTGGGAGGGACATTCTAGGGGAAGGAGGTTCTAGCCTCGGCTTAGGTCCTTGGATAATTTTTCCATTTGATCCTGGCACCCTCTTGAAATGTGGAAATCTCTACACTCCCCACTTAATGCTTGGTCAAGACGACAAGCAATGTTTGGTTGTGGGTGCTAATAAAGGAAGACAAAGTTCTTCCTTATCTCTTTTTTGTGGATGATGGCCACTTCCTTTGTGTCTTTTGTACTAAGTTTTTTATGTTCAACACAAAGGACACATGGATATACTCCAAGTTTGTACCCCCCCCCTGGCATGGAATATGATGTGTTCATTTTGCTAACCCTAACCCCTCATGTCTTGAGGTTGTGTACTTGTTGTCTTCTCTTGATTTTGCGAGGTACGGATTCGAGGTCGAATACTTTGTCAAAAAGGGAAGGATGATACGGGTACGACCACAAGGATGCACGTATATGAGAATGCATTGGACCCGTCCAATAAAGCATCCAATTAAAGTGTGGAGAAGACCTTCGATCACACCAAAACCGACCCTAAACTTAAACTCCAAGGGCGCCCTTGGTCACATTTCATTAAAGGGACCTTTTGGTTATTTTACCTATTATTTGTAACACACTATAAATAGAATAATGCAGGGTTTTAGTATTTAGTTTTGATGAATATTGAAAGTTGTAGAAACTTAGACATTTATCTCTTGTGAGAAAAGCCCCTATGGCCAAACATTGTAACTAGGGATTTTAACTTGAGTTTGGAATCGCTCGTGTTGGATTCAAGCTTGGAAACGTTGGATGCTTGGGAGATCGAGGTTCCTCTTGTGCCACGTAAGAGATAGGTGATTTGTAGTGTGTAGTGTTAAGGGTCCAAGAGTGAAATATGCTCTTGGGTTCTTAAGATTATGCCTTCATGTAGTCTATCTTTCTATCCCTTTTGTTTAGTGTAATCTTTTGTTCTTATTTCTTGTGTTGTTGAAACCGTTGGTTATTACTATTGTAATCCTCTTGTTCTTCACGTGTTGATGATGTTTTAGGTGTTATATATATCATTGAATCTTGTATTCTTCTTGTTGGTAGAGAATTCGAGAGTGGTCTCTAAAAAGGTCCTCGGATTCTTAAGATTAGTGGACTGATTTGGAGTGTGTTTCGTGTTCTCCTTGTTTGTCTTGTATCAGTGCCTCAACCGTTGAAGAAGAAATATTTTTTCTTAATCCATTTGTAATTTTCAGTTGTATACTATTGTAATATTTATTGCAATTTATTGTAATATTCACCAACAATTTTATGGAAAATTTCACAAATGTCAACAACTGAAAAATCTGCAGATGTCAAGATGGGAGATCTCAATAAGCCATTCCAGTTCAACGGTACTCATTTCAAGAGGTGGAAGGGTAAAGTATTTTTCTACTTAACTCTACTCAA
>NW_025878887.1:0-4381 GCF_002878395.1 Capsicum annuum
AAGGTAAAATCGCTTGTCCAACAAAGGGGATTTGAGTCATAAAATGATAGGATAGTGATTGCTTCTACCATAAACCAATAAAAAATCTTGTAAAAAAATTTACAAACAAGCTTTACTTTCATGTGAGAACAGTAGGCTAAGTGCACGGATTTGATGTTATCTAGTTTCAACACAGGAAAACAGAAAATAACTGAAGAAATAGGAAGACACTTATGAAAGGTGAAATTTGGCGATCTGAATTTCCATTATTTGAGACCTGTTATATATCTTGGTTTTTTCTGAGCGGTGGTCAGGTTCACGGTAGAACGCAGGCATAGAAGTTGCTTTGAAATTAAGATTTCTCCATAGCTGTTTGATCTCTTCTTCTTTCTTTTCCTGCACATAGCACAACATAAATCAAACGAATAGTCAGCATTTCTTTTCCTTCACATAGCACAAAGTTAATCAAATGAACAGCCAGCATGAAGTAAATCAAACAAACAGTCAGTCAGTATTTCTAGATTCTGATAAAATAATTGTCATCTAACTCTTGCCAATGATATTTTACTCACCCTCGATTTCAATTTGTTTGTCTTACTTTCCTTGTTAGTCTGTTTCAGAAAGATTGCATCTTCCCTTTTTTGGCAACTCTTTAATTCCAAATTTCCACATGACACAATTAAGACCACACAATATATCTCATGAATTTAAAGAGCTAACCCTCAACAATTAGCAGCCTATGATTCTCCATATTAATTTGGAACTATTTTCGTTAGTCACAACAATCAGACCCCGGGTTTATTACCTGGGTTCTTGCTTGGACCTGACGTGTTTCTTCCTCTTTGTCATGCACTTTCTCCTCAATCTTCATAAAGAACTCAAATCAACATCAAAAACTTCTTTTAGGTTTTATATGACATTTTATTAGACACAAGAAATTGGTCCTTGCCTCTTTCCTTTTCCTGGCCCGCTCTTCAGTTTTAAAACAGAAATAAGATCCATTCTGTTTCACGCCTGGTTGACATGAATTTACACTCTCCTTATCCCTGTACAACAAAAATATGTCTAAGATATATGTTTATGAACACAATATGGAGTTAAAGCTCAAAATTTCTCCACGATATATACCTGTTTACACTTTGATATAATCTATGGTTAACTTTCTCTGTACAGGAAGCATGTTCATCAAACATTATGTATAAAACAGTTTCTAAAAAACACATGGGCACCTTCTGAAAACATGTAACCTATCTGTAAATCTCAAACTCTGATCTGTGTATTACTTCTGAGTTAGGTGGTATCCCCTACAAGTCTGATATTCTACGGGAAATATGGAATCCGCCATTGACTCGGCGGAGAAGCCTCCAACCCGAGTATGCCGCCAGGGTTGGAGTCCCTAAATCTGATACGCCACACAATACTTAAGTCAGCGTATAATAATATACCCGGGTCGGCAAACCACGATTTTAGGCAATGAGTTGCTTGAACTCAAGCCCTCTTCAGGGAACCACCTAACATCTCTGTATGCCCATTTTTTAACCTTTTTTGTACATGCAATATTCTGAATATCTAAAATCATGATAGTCTGAGATGCCTATTAGTCTAAGTCTGATATGGCATTGGTCTGAATTGGTATCGTCATACCAATGCAAGTCATGATTTCTGAGCCATAATACATTAAGGTAAATATTTCATTTAAAGCATAATTTAGACCACCAAAAATATGCAACTGATACAGAAAATTTCATGTTTCAAAACTCAAGTCAAAATCATACAAAAGCTTCATCAACATATGGTGGTCTAGTGCCTTTAGGAAATCCACGCACTCTTTCATTACATGCATTATGAACATTAAACATTCATGCTAGATTCCCTCTTTAGTGAATTTTTCAGACTTCTCATAGCATATGAATTGTTTTGCAATGCATCCCTGAAAAGCACTATATGAAATGATTGAACTCTTGTTATGATTTAAAACCACATTAAAATCATAACAAGAGTTCAATCATTTCATATAGTGCTTTTCAGGGATGCATTGCAAAACAATTCATATGCTATGAGAAGTCTGAAAAATTCACTAAAGAGGGAATTCACCGAAAATCATGCTCTCAACAAGAATTCATTCTTAAATACATGGTTTCATACATTCATATTCTCAAATCACTTTGGGGAAGGTCAAAAGACCAAAACAATGATGTTAAAATATTTAATACATGAATATATACATAGATTCAAAAACCCCATTCTAAAACATGATTTTTCTTCGCCCATGAGAATTTAGGAAAATCCCACGTACCTCTATTTAAGAAATTGAGGGATGATCCTTGAAGCCTACGATGTGGGGATTCCAGATCTCTAATTATCTTCCAAAACCCACGGTTGAATCGTCGTCAGTTAAAAATGCCTCTTTGATTGTTTGACGGTCCCACGCGGCAGGAACTAAAATATTTTTATCAGGTTTTTCCTTTCTCTTGAAACACATTTCAATACTCTCACAGCAAATTAACACTTCTTCGATGGTAGGAGTCGATTCCATATCCTCGATGCGAAACACCATATTCTAATCATCCCAAAAAGTCGTAAGCACATGGATCATTTCAGGCCAAGCGTCCATTTCGATCAACGAAGGCAGGTGCCCGATATATGTCCTAACAATTTTTCTCTCATCTGGACCCATGTAATCCCACCACAATTTTAGGTAATCGTTAGGTTTGGTAACCATCTTGAACTTTTCACGAAAATGATATTGAGCCATATATACATAAAAGAAGACAAAGATAAGCCTTTCCCCGACCCTAAAGGGTAATGGATTGAATTTACACAAGCATATATTTCTCCAATACATAAGTATGATCCGTCTGTGATTGACTCGGGGTTAATAGACATAGGGAAAGTTTTCTAATGGGCCCAATACCTCGCTCGGGTATTGGGTCATCCTAGGCTTATGCCTAAAATAAGGTTTTGATTTCGTTCTATCCTCGGTGTCTAAAGTGGGTTTGAACACTGGTTCTCAAGCTGACAACTTGAGTTTGAAAATATAAACAGCCATCAGACGAATCACGTGCTAATAAACTGTTTGTATTTCCAACACATTTTTGGAATTGATCAATAGGGGTCGGGATACCCACGAAACCCTAAAACAGTTTAAATAATGTAGGAATATACCATGTGAAGCAATAATTAAACTCTACAGAATCGAAACACATGAACACATAAACAGTTAATCAAAAGACAAAATCAAACATTTGGTTAAAACCTAATTAGATGTCCCCAGCAGAGTCGCCATTTCTATTTTGCGGAGAAATTTTGACTTTTTGAGAGAGTCACCACTTAATTTTGAAAAGGAATTAAGAAACCTTTAGAGAGTTACTTAAAACGATTCAAACTAGGAAAATCGGTTTAAGTTAGAGATTCCGAGTAAGTCATTCCTATTAACGTTTTAGGAAGGTGTTAGGCACCTAAAACGTCTGCTAACTTTGCGGTTATCCAGCCTGTTTGAAAGCGTCTTTTGACTAATTTCAGAAAAGATTGATTTTTTAAAAGAACTCGATTTTAGAAATGTTTTGACATTCATGCAAAACTAGTTTTTAAGCGACTTGACTAAGGGATTAACTAGGTTCGCAACAAACATGTAAACAAGTAAGGAAAAGAGAAAGAGGAAAGGGGAAAAATAGTGGTTTAGGCTTTTAAACCCAAACCGTCGACCCTGTCCTAATCTAGTTTTCGAGCTTTTGGCTCGAATCCTGCTCCACCTGTATTAAGTACAATTTTGGCTTCGCAGCCCAAATGAATGAATGATGAAATGAAGAAATAAATAATAATGAAGAGACGACATCAAATGAATAAATGCAAATAATAAAAAAATCCAAGCTCCTTTGCTGCTTCAAGGACGAGATTTTGGCTCATTCATGTCTTACGACTCCTTTTATCCATATGCTATGTGATCGATTTTCACATCTTCTAAAGGGTGGGCCTTAGTGGCCCGTAGTGTAATACAATAATAAAGAGCCCAATTGGACTCCCGAGCAAGTTCATGCAAAAAATATGTGCAGAGGATTAGTATATGTAAGTGTATATAGGCGAGAACATCAAGCAAAAAAATGATAAACTTGTAAGCATAAAGAATTTCCTATCACAAGAACCAACGTCTTGCTCAAACATGCAATGAACTAACTTAATATTTTATAGAGCTAAAACTATGGATCCTAATCATAACAAATAACATTCAAACTACTCAATACGATAGGCGAAAGGACTTTAATATTTGAGCTATGAATTGACGCAACGACACAGGAATTAACAATTTGAACTATATAACCAACATGGAACTAGAAAGTTAAGACTGAACTAGGATGGAGTTTACCTAAGAAAAACAACAATCTAATGATAGTAAACAAGTCTT
>NW_025878888.1:0-1006 GCF_002878395.1 Capsicum annuum
ATATTCAACATCAACGTGCTTATAATACACACTTTCTCAAAAAAATACCATTTCCAATGGGGATTCACTAAGTCACCAACTTCAAACTGAAGGTCTCTCCTTCTAACATCCGCATATGACTTCTGATGACTCTGGACAGTTTTTAATCTTTCGTTAATCAACTTAACTTTTTCCATAGCCTCAAATACCGAATCAGGACCACTCATATCTGCTTCACCCTCCTCAAACCAACCTATGGGTGATCTACACTTCCTTCCATATAAGGCTTCAAACGAAGCCATGCCAATACTTGAGTGGAAACTGTTATTGTAAGCAAACTCTATCGACGGTAAGTGATCATCCCAACTTCCCTTAAAGTCAAGTGCATAAGCTCTCAACATATCCTCTAAGGTCTGGATGGTCCGCTCAGCCTGACCATCGTTCTGCGGATGAAAAGCAGAACTCAAAAGCACTTGGGCACCAAGACCCTTTTGAAAATCTTTCTAAAATTGCGAAGTGAACTGAGTACCCCTATCCGAAATGATAGACAAGGGAACTCCATGCAGTCTGAATAGCTCTCAAATATACAATCTAGCATAATCCTCAACAGTATATGAAGTATGAACAGACAAGAAATGAGCAGACTTAGTCAACCTATCAACCACAACCCAAATGGAATCATGATGGCGTCGGAAAGGAGGTAAACCAATCACGAAGTCCATATTTATCTCTTCCCACTTCCAGGTGGGAATACTAAACTCTTGCATCATACCACCAGGTCTTTGGTGTTCAACCTTAACCTGTTGGCATGTTGCACACTTAGCTATAAACGTTGCTATATATTTCTTCATGCCACTCCACCAATAGATTTTCCGTAAGTCTCCGTACATCTTGGTGGCACCAGGATAATAGAATATCGCGCCCTGTGCACTTCAGATATAATCCTCTGTCTCAGATCATCAATATTTGGGACACACAATCTACCCTGCAATCTCAACACACCATCTCCCCCTTGGGAGAAAACCTA